>NW_009614954.1:0-1264 GCF_000690535.1 Cariama cristata
GCTGCAAGGGTAGGAGCGAGCATCCCGCCGACCCTAATGGTGCTCTCTCGTCATCTGGTGCTATCGACCAAAACCCAAGCACTTTCCAAGAAAACCAAGCTGTTTTTCCGTCTAGTTTACACTCGCCTAGTATGCCAAAGCCAGTCGGTAAGAGGCAAGCCTCAGCGAAAGACAGTGTCCCCAGCCCGCGGCTGCTGGTCCAGAGCAGCCCTCTGAGAAGGAACATGCCACCCAACTCTCTCTCCCAAGTGCACTTTCAGAGCAAAGCCTATTGCAGTTCCCCCACGGGCAGTGCCAGCGCAGGATCCGTGCCTTTCGAGACAAGCATTCCCACTACGGCACCCACCCATCCCGGGCTTGTGCAAGCTTGGGAAGGTGCCACTAAGGCGTTTTCTCCCATGGACCAGAATTCAGCACCTTATTCAAACCCTGTCGGAAACCAGTTCTCATTCGAGTGCCAGTCTGGCCCCGAGCAGAGGCAGCACAGGCAGAAAAATGCCAGGATGCCTTGGCAGCAAATACACCTCACTTCTGCAATGCCCGGTCAAAACAGGCTGGAGCTGTCGAGACAGATCACCGGCCAGAAGCTCCCCTTCCCCCTGGGCACATCGGAGTGGCAGGGGAGCGGGAAAGCCCAGAAAGGGGCCCCCCCTGTAAGAAACTCTCCGGGGTATCACAGCAAAAAGCTCTTGTCGGGAGAAAGCCTCGGGGTCCAGAGGGGAGACCCCAACTCAACGGGCACTTTCTCTTTTGAGAATGGGAAGGAGCTGGGGTCTCCTGCCTGCGACTCAAGAAGCAAAGCCCTCTTCTACAGCATGGGTCAAGCAGGTCCTCCTCCTCCTTCATCAAGGAGCTCGTCGGGCTCAGCGCTGGTCCTACCGCCATCAGCCTTGGTGGCTGCCTCCCCTTGCGAGTCCCCGCTGCCATCCCCTGTCCCCAACCCCACCTGTGGCAGCACTTGCTCGTCGCTCTCCCCCATGTCCAGCAGCCCCCTCAACCCCAGTTTCGAAGACAGCCAGATGTCCGGAGCGCTGACCCCCTCTCCCTTCTTCCAGCACTCCTGCCATCCCAAGGACGGCAACAAAACCTTCCACCCCTCCGACGTCCTGAGCTCCAGCTCGCTTCATTACCACCCCTCGGACTCCGTCAAATCCTTCCACTTCCCTCCTGATGCCCTGAAAGACGACAACCTCCTGAAATGCGCCCCGGCGAGCCCCTTCCAAAAACCCGGCGTGGAGGTGGCCAAAGGATGCTCGGATGGCCT
>NW_009614954.1:1400-1632 GCF_000690535.1 Cariama cristata
GCTGGCCAGCTCGCTCAGCAGTGCCAGCCTGGACCAGCTGGACGTGCTCCTGACCTGCAAGCAGTGCGACCAGAACTACAGCAACCTCTCCTCCTTCCTGCAGCACCGCCAGTTCTGCACCTCCCATCCCGCTCCCCAGGGAGAGGGCAAGGATGCTCCCCGGGCAGCCGAGGGGCGGAAAGCGCCCCCCCCGGAGCCCCCCAAGCCCCCCAGCCTGGGACTCTCTCCAGCC
>NW_009614954.1:1705-6913 GCF_000690535.1 Cariama cristata
TCTGAAGAGCGGCCTCTTCAACGGCCTCGCCGCCAGCTCCCTGCCGCTCACCGCCTCCGACCTGGACATCGACGATGCCAAGCTGGACAGCCTGATCACCGAAGCCCTCAACGGCCTGGGGTACCAGTCGGATAACCCGGGGATCGACAGCAGCTTCATAGATGTGTTTGCTGACGAGGAGCTGACGGGTATGAAGGCGGCCAGCGGTGGGATGTCCCACAAGGCAAAGGAAGCCCTGGCCTCGGAGAGCAAATCAAAGCAGGCAGCAGCGGAGGAGAAGGCAGCAGGCCAGCCCAAGGCTGGCTGTTTTTTTGAAGATGGCCACCCGGGTGGGGAGCAGGCGAAGAGAGGGGCAGGAAAGCAGCACCTTCACAAGGGGAGGGCGGCACGGAGGTTGGCAGCCCAGGAGCCAGATCCCGGGGCAGCGGGAGCGGAGAGGACGGCCAGGCTGCGGGCAGGCAGGAAGAACAGTGTCCCACCGGCCACCACCTCCTCCAAGTCCACCTCCAGCCAAAAGCATCCCAGGAAGCTCAGCCAGGAGCCTCCGATGAAGAGCGAGGTGGGGTCGGGCATGGCCACCAAGAGCTCCAAGCCACCCCGGTTCTCCATGAAGGACATGAAGAAGCGGAAGCCCCGAAGCGGGACATGGAGCAAGGAGCTCATTCACAAGATCGTGCAGCAGAAGAACAAGCTCCACAAACTGCAAGTGAAGAGCAGCAAGCAGGCGCAGTTCCCCCAGGTCACGGAGAGGCTGATGCCAGCTGCCAAGGAGGGCAGGTTTCAGGAATACGACTATGTCTCCGACTCGGATGATGATGGGGCAGAGTGCAGCAAGCTCCGGGGGAGGAAGAAGCGTGGCACGGGATTCATCGGGAGGACCAAGTACAGCTTTAGCAAGAAATGCCCAGGAAGAAGTGAGAGAGTCAAAGAGAAAGACCCAGCCTGGAGCTACAGCCGGAAGAGGGACGGTCAGAAAAGGGAGGCACGGGTGCATGGCGGGGTCCCGAGCCAGGAGGATGCCGAGAAAGAGGATTGTGCTGCCAGAGTCCGAAGACGGAGCAGTCAGTCATCTACTGGCAGCAACCACAGCGGTAGCGTGCCCAGCGAGATGGGCACCAGCCCACCCCGCGGTGATGGAGCCGGCTCAGGCAGCGAGAAGGGAGGCACGCAGAGGAGGAGGCGGCTGGGCAGCCCGGCACCCATGCCAAGGACTCCACTCAGCCTTCCCGAGGACAGAAGCCCAAAGAAGAGCCAGAAGAGCAAAGAGGACTTTCCCAAGGGAAGCAGGAGGTTTGGCTCAGCCAAACCTTTGCTAGCAGGCTCCAGGACACGTCTGAGTACTGAACCAGACGTTGCTGCGACGGACTGTGCGAAGGAGGAGCCGTTGCCCCAGCCCCAGGAAAGGCAGCTGCCCAGCACGGCCGCCTCGGGCAGGAGCCCCGTTGAGGTCTCCTGTAAGGAGGGGGTAGAAGAGCCCAAAGGAGCAGCAGAGCACACGGGTGAGGCAGGAGAACCCAGCCTGGAGGCTCAGGACTCACCTGAGCTGACCATGGTCAACCAAAGGCATCAGTTTGCCCCTTTCACGAGTGATGGGCTGAAGTACCGTGCAGAAGAGCTAATTGCTCCATCCCACGGCCGTGACGAAGCTAGTCCTGGCAGTGGGAGCGCTGCCTACTCGGAAGCGGGCATCAAATACTTGAAGGCACACGGGCTCTGTGACGGTCGGAAGGACTATGCCGTGCCGGTTGCCCCGTATGGGGGGGATGCAGTGGGGATGATGCTCACTGCCAAGGCGCCCGATCCATACGTCAGCAGCGACAATGCGTTTTTTGATCCCAAAAGCCTTCCCAGTCACTACGATGACAACCTCTTCTCGAAGCCCCCCACCTTGGGCTCCTCGCACATGGATGACATGTACTTATGCCGGGATGACATCAACACCAGCTCCTTCGAGCAGAAGCACCCCGGCATCTCCTCTTATGCTGCAGAAACGCCACAGGGAAAGGTCTCCTCCCCACTCAGCTTCGATTCCTCTTCGATATTTGGAGAGCTTCCCGTCACCGAGTTCGATCCGCCACTGTACGAGAGTGTTTCTGCGAGCAAGGATGGTTTTGTGACAACATTCACCTGTCCTGGCAATCCCCCCAGCAAGCCGCTGCCGTTCGAGCAACCATACCCACCGTTCATGCCAGAGAAAGACTGGTCCCTCATGGAGGAGGTGGCTCCGATGCTGCCAGAAGACATGACTCAGTTCCACAACCTTTCAGTGGAGAAGCCAATATCCAAGAAATTCCCCGAGGAAGGACCTGTCACCACCAGCCAACTCTCCCTGCCGCTGCCGGACAGGATAACGGATTATAACGTGACTTTTATGAACAACATATCAGATGATGAGCTGGAGATCAAGCGATTAGTCACAGAGCTGGAAAGTCAACTGCAAACCGACAAGCTGGATAACGAGGCATCCGTCGCCCTTCAGAAACCTGAGCAACACGTTGCTGCCCATCTGCGAGGACAGCCGGCTGAGCAGTTCCCACCGCTGCCGGTCGAGCAAGAGGCAGGCCATGAGAAAGGACTGTTTTTGGCAGATGAGCTGGGCAGGTCAAGCCTCTAAAAAAAAAGGTGAGAAGCCGGCCGTCGTGAGCGGCCGTGGGGACTACGAGAGACCCAGGGAGCCCTGGCCCTGCGCGGTGGAGCTAGAGGCAGGGATGTGCACGCCGGCCCCGCTCGCCGCAGACCGTTTCTGCTCCAAAGACAGCGGTGAGCAGCTCCGGGGAACTGCGGCTGCCGAGGAAAGTGACCCTGGAAAGATGGAAAATGGGTCTTCCTCCAAAAGTCGACCAGGCTCACTGGGGACTACGAGAGACCCAGGGAGCCCTGGCCCTGCGCGGTGGAGCTAGAGGCAGGGATGTGCACGCCGGCCCCGCTCGCCGCAGACCGTTTCTGCTCCAAAGACAGCGGTGAGCAGCTCCGGGGAACTGCGGCTGCCGAGGAAAGTGACCCTGGAAAGATGGAAAATGGGTCTTCCTCCAAAAGTCGACCAGGCTCACGCACGCCAGATCAACCAGAGACTCCTGTCTACACAGACCCTGTGACAAAAAGCCCTCCTGTTGTCACCGACTCGATGTTCCCCGAGGCCCTCAAGGCAGCAGAAGTGACCAAAGATCCCCTGCCACCCCTGCCACGCCAGGAGGGTACTGCCGACAGCTTCCCTGTGCCGGGGAAAAGAGATGAAATCTTCGCTGATGCTGCAGAGCTGGAGAAGTTTGACGCCCATCTTCCAAACCATAAACCTGAATTTGGCTTTCAGCAGGGTCCCACCCCAGCTTTGGATCTCGCCTTTTCGCCTCACATCAAAGAAGTCCCAGATACAGAAGAAAGACCCTTAAGCAAGCCTGAGTCACCCAAAATGGCAAAAAGCGCTGTGGACTTCAAAGGGGATGGTGGTGGCTCTGCGTTGATGGAAGAAACGGAGGAGAGGAAGAGCCCCACCACCTATCCAGCCCCCGGACCCAGCGACAAAGCCAGCAAGCAAAAAGTGCTGCTGTTCGATATGCTGAGTCTGCCCAAGGAGAGCGACTGCGGCTCCCAGAAGTTGTTGGCATCCCAGGAGACAGCTTCCAACCCTCTGCAGCAGCTCCAGCTCTTCGTTGCCCGAACGGTGAAGAGCAACGAAGAGGAATTGTTGATGCCGTGTTTCCCCATGCTGCTTGCTCCCGGCCACCCCTCCGCCACTGCCCGCATCCAGCCGGAGCAGAAAGAGGGGAGCGGTGGTGCCTTGGAAGGGGAAAATCGGGCATACTGCCCTGCCCAAGGGGAGGGGAATGTCCCCATTGGAGGCAACACAGAAAATATCGCTGCGCCAGCAAAAGAGGCTGTGCTTTTCTCTGGTGGATGCGAGCAGCTGGAGTCATTCGGTGCGATGGGCTCTTACCGTGCAAAACAATCCACGTTTGCGAAGCCGGAGCTGCAAAATAATATAACGGAGCTGCAGCACTTAGCAAATGAACATGCGGAGCCGAATGACATTAATATCCGTGCAGATGGTGTTTCCCAAGAGCATAATGACCTCTCGCCACTCAAAAACACGGCAGTGACCCCACTGCCAGGGCAAGGAAAGAAGGCAGATCAGCTCATGGAAGAGCAGGAGCAAGATAAAAACAAAGCGTCCTTGGCATTTAAAAACCATGAGCAATCCCATCTAAGCCATAGTTTGCTCCAGAAAGAAACGCTGGGGAGTGCAGCAGCAGAGAGGCTGGAAAGGAATCAGGTGGGGCAGGGGGCACAGCCCCTCTGCAGTGCTTCTGCCAGTCCCACCAGCCCCCCCGGTCCCTCCGAGGAGGATCTCCAGCAGGATCACTGCCTGGTGCCGGAGATAAAAGCCAGCACAGTCAGTGCAAAAGGTCCCAGAGAAGGAAACAGCAAGAAGAAATCCCTCAATGGCTGTCATTACATGGGCGAATCTCCGGCCAGCCTGCCCTTGCCGACCAACTTTTCGCACCCTAAAGGCTTGCAAAGCGGTGGGTCCGAGGGAGGAGAGGTCCCCAACTTCGGCACCCAGCACTCAGGTGAGAAGAAATACGGCCCGTCCCTGCTTAACGCGTCAAGTTCATTCGCCACGGAGAGGTGTCCTCCCGAGGCCAAGAGCCATCGCATCCATCACCCCACCGTCAGCCCTGTAGAGCAAGGGACGTGGAAAAGGGCACCCACCTTTCCTCCCTCACTGCATCACTGTGGGGCTGCGCCGACAGAGGCAGCTAGGGACGGTCACCATCACCTCCCTGACGGTGTTTTGGGTAACTACGGACCACCTGACAGAGAAGAGATGGCGAGACCCTGCGCTCTGCTGCACGCTGGTGGGCTGGTGGGCTCTGCCTTGGAGATGGATGGTCCCCAGAAACCACACGGGAAGGACTGCTCTCTTCCCTGCTCGCCGCCTTTCAACCAAAAGAGTGTTGGGAAAGAGGTACCCGAAAGCACCGGTGCTGTGCTCTCAAGTTCTCATTTTAAAGAAAACCAAGCATGCACCATCACAGATGTGGTCGGTAACTCCATTCCTCCAGAAACCCAAGATTACCCAACCCAGCCCACAACGGATCTTCTGCCGATCAGAGAAAGAGAGGTAAACCTGAATCAAGAGAATGAGCTTGAAAGCTGCTCTGATGATGGAAATAAGCATCAAAGTGAACCAGAGTCTTTGTCCAATGG
>NW_009614954.1:6969-11829 GCF_000690535.1 Cariama cristata
TGAATTAAATGACCACGAGTTTTCAGAGGCAGCAGAGGTGAGTCTTGGTCTTTCCAAAACCACAGAGAGCGGAGGAAAGAATTTAGAAGGGGAGAAACCCAAAAGCCACGGGGCTGGAGAAGCTGGCAGTTGTGTGTTAAACAGTATGGGCCAAGGAGAGGGCAACATGCCTAACAGTACTCCAAACCCTTCCCAAAATGAACTTCAGCAAAAAAAGAAGCCAAATGGGCTCCCAGTGACCTGTGACATTTGTTCAGCCACTTTCCGGTCCAAGCCTGGCCTGACCAGGCACAAAGCTGTCAAGCACCAAGTGAAGAACGGTGGTGTACCACAGCCCAGCAAGACACCCAGGTCCACTTTGGTTCCTGCAGATAAGACATCGAAAGCAGCCCAAAAGGTGCCCAGGAGGACCCTGAAGACTTCAGTCAAAGACAAAACCTGCAGCTCACCGATGCCGACCACCAACGTTGAACACGTCCCCAAGAAAATATGCCCAGACCTGGAGAAAGAGCCCAGCGCGCAGATGCAAGAAGTGGTCAGCAGAGTGCTCAGCGACCTCAGCGTGATCTCCTTCGAGATGTCCCAGGAGCTGCACCGCACGCGTGTTCTGCAGAGGGAGATGAAGGCAAAGGGACCGCGCTCGGAGGCGAAGGGAGCAGGCGAGGCGGCGGTTGGGAAGCTGGAGTCGGGACGGCAAGCCAGGAAGGGAGAAAAGGGCAGAAGAAGCCAAAGCAAAGATCCTGGAGAGGTGAACAGCAATTCTGAAAAGAAGCTAAACAGGAAAGTGAGACGAAGGAAAGCAAAGGCATTTCCCAGCAGAAATGAGCCCGATGGTCCGTGTGAGCTGGAGAAGAACACTGGTCCTCCCTCTGCTGTCCTCAGCTCCAGTCTGCCCAGGATGATGGAGGGCTTGCCTGAGCCAGGTGGTTGCATCTCCACAGAGGAGCAAATCAGGTCCAGCTCAACCCAGCACTCTCAAAAAGTTAAACAGTCCCCTTGTGCAGCTGAGCTTGCAGAGGACCTGGGCGACAGGATGGTGTCTTTAAGGGAGGTGGGCGGCACGGAATCAGTAACGGGCACGGTCGCCTGTCCCGGGGAGGTGGAAGATCCAAATGGAGGGGAAGACACGCAGGCTTGCAAAAAATGGGTTCGCGGGTTTGTGAAGCAAGTGGCAAAGGGATTGGGCAAGGTAGGAAAAGAGCAGCAGCATGGTGCTGATGGCGCAGAGGAGATGGATGCCGAGACAGAGGACAGTCCTACAGCAGGCAGTGGTGGTGGGGCGCAGAGTCCCACGGCTCCTGCCGAAGGGAGTCTGCCCCTGGAGACGCAAGATTCAGAAACCATCCAAAAGGTTCCCGGGCAAGGCGCTCTGCAGACCACGCCAGGGACCAGCCCTCCTTCGGCAGAGCCAAAGCGATGGGCGATGGCAGAAGTGCCACCGGGCAGAGAGCATTGCGTGGAGAGCGCGGCCGTCTCGGACCTCCAGAGCTTGTTTGACGATGACTCCACATTCTCCCAGCTGTTCCCTCGGGACGACCAGTTTGTCCGGAGAAGGTGCACACGCGTGTATGGGAAGCGCAGCAAGAAACCCAAGCCCGTCACCGAGGTAAACCTCCAGCCAGCGGGTGCCATCGACCTCTTCACGATCCGATTAACTTCTGACCTCAGCGAAACCAGCTCCTTCTGTGTCACCAGGGAGGACCCCTGCGAATACGAAACCATCTCTGTTGACGATGCCTTAATGCTAAACATGTGTCACGGCAGCAAGGCAAAGAGTGGAGATGCTGCTCCCAGCGGATCTAAAAGCATTGCGCTGACGTCGGACCGCGAGAAGACCGACCAAGGGAAGGAGGACATTGACCTGGAAGACAACATGCTAACCTTCTTGTGCCAAAACAGCCAAGTGGACAACGTCCCCAGCTTGAACATCTGGGGGAGTCTGGAGAAGGAGGGAGAAAGCCTCTCTGCCGAGGACATGTTTGAGCCTCTGATGGACCTTGAGGACGAGCGCTCGCTCAGAGAAATGAGCTCTGAGCCCCCTGACCTGGCAGAGGAGCCCTACGACGGCAAGGCTCACGAAGATTCAGACTCTCCCGAATTTCATACCATCGACATCGAGATGCTGAACGCCAAGCTGAAGATGAGAGACATGTGCTTCTTCGGCCCTTGCGAAGATCTTCCTGGCCATGGGGACGACAACGCTGTGAGTTTCAAGCCGAAGCCGGGCCAGCACAGCAAGCACAGGAGTAAGCTAGAAGATGGGAAACTGGGGAAAAACCGCAGTGAGATAACCATCAAGACCAAGGACAAGCAGTATAAATGCAAAGTCTGCTTCCAGTGGTTCCTGACGTTAGGGGAGCTGGACTTCCACAAGCTCTCCCATAACCCTTCCCCTCCGCCTACCTGCTATATGTGTGTCCAGCGCAAATTCAGCTCCCGGGAGCAGCTGAGGGACCATCTGAAGGAGAAGCACGCCAAAAACAAAGCCGGTCTGTGGGCTTGCGGGATGTGCCTGAAGGAGATCTCCGACGTCTGGATGTACAACGAGCATCTCCGGGAGCACGCCACCCAGTTCGCTCGCAAGGGGCAAGCACAGAAGTCCGTGATGGGTCTGCCGGCCTGCTTCGGTGAGGACAGTGCCGCCGTCACCCACTTCCTCAATACCATCATGTATCGGAAGCCCAGCAGGTCCTCCCGGCACGCCGACCCTAGCAGCAAGCATGCGGTTAGCAGAGAGGGCAAGAGCCCCAGGGAGCTGCCCCTTGAGCAGGAGGCCAAGGCGATGAAAGACCCCTTGGAAAGCACCGTCAAGGTGAAACCACCTGCACCCAGTTCCTCTAAATCATCCGCCAGTCCGTCTCCAGAGCACATGGCAAAAAGCGATGGCACCCCAAAATCTGTCCCCATGCACCCAGACTGCAAGGATCCTTCCAGGGACTGTCATCACTGTGGCAAACAGTTTCCCAAACCCTTCAAGCTCCAGCGGCACTTAGTCGTGCACAGTTTACAGAAGATTTACCTGTGCCACAAGTGTCCGATGTTCTACCAGGAGACGAAAGAGCTTCGAAACCACCTCAGCCAGGAGCACGGCATAGTGGAGGAGCAGGAGATCAAGCACACCACCCTGTACGCCTGCGAGCTCTGCGCAGACGTCATGCACGTTATCAAGAAGTCCTTCATCTGCAGCATGTGCAACTACACCTTCTCCAAGAAAGAGCAGTACGACCGGCACATGGAGAAGCACCTGGCGGGAAGCAACAAGACGTTCAAATTCAGAGGGGTCATGAGGCCTGGCGTTGCCTCCAGGGAGGGTAGGGAGAAGGTGAAAGAGGATGGCTCTCTCCGGGAGGGCATGCCGCCGAGCAAGAAGAGGAAGGTTGCTCACCACGGCGGCTCACTCCCGCGCAGCTCGCCTGTCCACCTGGACCACACTAGTGACCTTCAGCTGGTAGAGGCTGTAAGCCCCAGCCTACAAGCTCCCACTGACTCCTTCCCTACAGCACCTGGTGATCCGGGAGCACCCCAACCCTCCGTGAAAACAGAAGACCTGGTGGGTGACTTCTCCGACCTCCTGGCAGAGATGGAGAAGTCCCAGTTTGACACTTTGCCTCCACCGCCCTGCCTCTCCCCGTCTTTGCCGCAGGCTTCGGCCAGCAGCCCAGAGCTCGGCCATATCGCTGCCCTGTCCATCGAGGAGCTGGAGAAAGGAGCGTTTGATGGGAAACCACTTCCTTTCTTGGACTCGCCCGAGTTTACCATTGACCTTGCTGGGTTGGCTTGTAACCAGACCACAGACCAAAAACTCTCTCCTCCACACACGACCGAGAAACGTAGCCACGCCGATGCCCAGAAAAAAACAAGCGTAGGCAACAAAGACGAATATATAGCGAGTGTCCTGGAAAATCCCAGTGCAGCCACCGACACCATGGATGGGATCCCATTTCTCCAGCTTGCCAAGAAGGTCTCGGAGCTTCCTTCCCCACAGGCAGAGGCTCCACCAGCCAAGGACACCCACAGGTGGGGCAACCCCAGTGCCAGCGATGCCTCTTCTTGGGAAGGTGCATCTAAGGCCACATCTCCAGAAGCTGCCCACCACCCCCTGCCCCTGAAGGACAAGACGGCATCGCCCACGCTCAACAGGGCTGCCAAAAATTCGGTCCCGCAGAAGAAGACCACGGGTAGCCAGCCTGGCAGTGAGACTGCTCCCAGGGCGGGCAGCCCTGGCAGCAGCACCGAGGAGGGTCAGCAACCCATCTCGGGGAAGGAGAAAGCCACGCCTGAGGCTAAGGACAGTAGTGCTAATGCCAAGGACCAAGGCGGCAACCCAAGCAAATCCACCGGCCACCAACCCAGAGGCGAGGCGGCCAGCAACGCCGTGAGACACGGCCACGTGGCGCCGAGCAAAGCTGCCGGCAAGCTTCACCCCAAGAGGAGGAAAGAGCACAAGTCCTTGAGCCACCGGAGCAGCTCCGGCTCCCGGGAGAACATGGAAGGAGATGGGAAAAAGAAAAAAGCCCGGACCCCGTGCCCGGGAAGGAGCGAGAGCGCAGGTGAGCTCAAACGCGCCGGCTGGAGCAACGCCGAAGCTTCTGCCCTCTCCCCTGGGAGGAGGGAGACGCATTGCAACAAACTGGTACCCAAGCCCAAAACAGGCACTCAACTGAAGAAGATGGTCCTGGACACTTACAACCAGAAGAAGGGGGAGCTCCGTCACGCCAACGGGGACGTGAAACGCAGGAAGGCCATTCTGGGGAAGAGCCTCCACCAAGTGTTGGCCAAGGGGCCGGCGCCGTCCCCGCGCGGCTCCTTGCACAGCCCACGTGCTGCCCGGGGTGCCAAACCGGCCGGCTCAGCCAGCTA
>NW_009614954.1:11839-15739 GCF_000690535.1 Cariama cristata
GAGTCCCAGAACAACCTGCTAAGCCAACTCTTTGGGCAAAAATTAACTAGCTTTAAAATTCCTTTAAGAAGAGATACTTCAGAATAATTTATGGAAGTGACTTATGGTGATCCTCAGCTGCTTTCATGGGGTTTGCAAGGGAAAAATTATCAAAGCATTAAATTCGTTTGTGTAGCATGATTTCTCTGTCTAGCTTAAATGAACTTGCACTGCAGCCTCTGTGAAATAGTTTGCTTTGTGTCTACTAATCTACTTTAATTCACCTGATTTATCATGCAAATGCTAGAACTTTGATGTTGCTGATGATTTTCATGAACTGAAATTGTAATCGCTTTGGGCAGACTGAATCGTCGAGAGCAATTGCTTTATTGCAGAAGTGCTGAGGTTATAAGGATACTTGCAAATCTCAGACCCTTTTGAGTCTGTGTCTGTGTTATCTTTGTACAAAGTACTTGAAGAGATGAACTTCATTCCGTAGACGTCTTATTCATAAGGTGCAGTACACTGTAGAAAGCAAATTTTTTTTTTTTAAGATTTTGCACAAATAATCCCATACAATTCATTTAATTGGGAGCTGGCCTAAGAGATGATACAATTAAAAAAAAAAAAATTAAATTAAGAATCGAGTGTCCTATATTTTGACAGCCATCCCTATGAATTTGTTTCTACATCGTCAAGAGAATAACGAACCAGCTCTGGGGCTGCCGGGGCTGTCGGAGCCCTTCAGAGGATGCTGCCACTCTTTGACCACTGTGGACGATGTAACCGGAGGAGAGCCGCCACCGCGAGCAAACTGCACCTTGACACTTGTGACAAACTCTGATTTTTTAGGGTTTTTTGGGGTTTTTTTTGTGTGTGTGTGTATGTGTGTGTGTGTGTATGTGTTTTCTTTTTGTTTGGGGGGGGTGGGGTTTGCGCAACGACAAAACTGTGCCAATTTACCGCACCGAACCGGTACTGTCCAAGTGCCCTCAACGGTATCACTTCTAAACTATCTTACTGTATTGAGTTAGTGGCTATATAGGTATCCGCTTTTTACTATGCAGTTACTGGTGCTATTCTTCTTTTGTAATGTGAATACAGACTTCCTTGATTGAAAAATAAAAGGGAACCGTTAGGAAGTAGCCGTTACCTGTAAAAGAAAACGAAGCAGGAAAAGAATTTTTTAAAAATCCAACTTTAGGGAAAAAAAAAAAAAAAATCCTGTATGCTGGTACTCCATAGTGTTGAAAAGGTTACGTTAAACGAGCACGTTTTACAACCGAACTTCTGAATCCGGAAAGAAATCTCAGGTGCAAACGAGGACATGGAAGATGATTAAAAATACTATTGAAATACTCCCAAGTCAAGGAGGTGAAGTAATGCACTGATGTGATATGAACAGTCAGAGTACTTTGCGTCTGTCCTGCAATTATTTTTTGTTTTGTTTCAGATTTAAAAGGAAAAAAAAAGAGGCTTTATTCTGTTAATATGTATCTTTACAATTCTTTGTATTGTATAAAAATATTGTAGGTAATTTACCTTGGGTGCAATGTGTTCTGTCAAAAGTTTTTATTTTGATATTTTGTCAGAGAAGCAGAGAGAGAGAGCAGGAAACGCCGTTTTATGATGTTGTATGTGTGCTTTTAAAGTGCCTCTTTAATATTGTTAAATAAAGTATGAGATGAAAATATGGGGTGGTACTGTAAAATCATACATGATTAATCTTTTCAAATATATTCCAATATTTTCACAGAAATTCCCTGTCTGCGTGATGTTTGTGGGATGTTCCTCCCTGGTTGTGTCCCGTACGCCGCGGTCTCCTCCTCCCGCGCACATCTCTAACCAAACGATGATATTTCTAATTGGCGGTCAGATGCTCTGTACACCTTCAGGGCGTCCTCTCTCAAGTGGCTGCGGGAGGACGTTGGTGCCGCTGCCAGCACCTTGCAATCATTTGCAAAGCAGTGGAGCTTCTCAGTGGTGAAGATGCTCGTGCATCTCCTCTTCCCTACTGCATCTTGCCCGAGTCCTACACCTGGCACGAGTCTCTTATCCCGGGGTGGGCGGGGAAAGCCCAACAAGATGGTGATGGTGATGGTGATGGTGATGGTGATGGTGAAGGTGGTGGCAATGTTGATGGTGACGGCCCAGTTTAGTCATCACCAGTTTGATGCTGATGGTGATGGCCTGGTTTGGTGATCACCAATTGGTGACGACCATAGCCCAGTTTGGTCATCACCAGTTTGTGATGGTGATGGTGATGGTGATAGTAATGGCAATGGCGATGGTGATGGTGATGGCCCAGTTTGGTCATCACCAGTTTGTGATGGTGATGGTGATGGTGATGGTGATGGTGATAGTAATGGCAATGGCGATGGCGACGGTGATAGCCCAGTTTGGTCATCACCAATCTGTGATGGCGGTGGTGATGGTGACGGCCCAGTTCGGTCATCACCAATTTGTCCTCGAGCTGACCTCTGCCGGCACAGCGCTGAGGTCTGAAGGTAGGAGGCTGACACAAAGCCGGGCATATTATATTCTTTAATTACTGTTGCAATCATAACATTTAAACGCTGTCAATGAGAGATAGCTCCTAACCGCAGGCTAGAATCCTTGCCACTTGGGGCTTGTAACTAAAACTGCAGGATTAATTTGATTAATTGATAGAATTATTTTCCAAACTACTCTTTTGTTTATGGAGGCTTAAAATGCTTGCCGCCTGCACCCTCCTGGTGTGTTGCAGAGTGGAGATAAAGTGGCTGAAAATAATTAGTATGGCTTAATTTAGGGAAAAAAATAACCTCAAAAGAATTTTGCAGAAAATTTAAGGCAGCACATTTTACTTTGTTTTGGCAGGAAATATTATGGAGCTGGAAATGGGACTTTTATGGTTTCCCTCTCCTATATTTCACCAGGGCAGCAGACCGACGGGGCGGAGGAGTATTTCATGCCTGGTTGTTCCTGGAGCTCTCCCACACCTCCAGGTTGATACCCTGGGCACCTGGAAATGGAGTTCCCTGGGAGGCAGAGGTTTGCTGCAGGGGATGGGACCCGTCCCCGGGGCCCTGGGCAGGGTGCGGGGACACCGTCCGAAAGCAGCCCCCACCTCACTGCAGCACAAAAAAAAATGCTCACCTCGGGTACCGCTCCCTCCCGAGCGCCGCTGCTCCCCGGGGAGATGCTAGCATCATCCCTGCAGCTCTGAAAGCTGAAATATTTAATTCTTCCCTTTCCCCTCTAAATGAGAGTGGGCATTCTCTCCCCCCTGCTCTCACCCGCATCCCCCTCCCATGGGCTCAGTGCCTGCTGAGTGGGTGACCCCCCCCCGGCCCTCAGCTCCCTAAAGCCCCCTGGCTTTGCCGAGTCCTGCATTATCCGGCAGCGCTCCTCACTCGGGAGATGGCAGACCCCCACCGAGATAATTCCAGTGAGGAAGGCAAAGCCGGGCGGCTTCTCCCAGCTGCAGATTAACTCGATGCTCGGCTGGCACCAGCGGCATGGGTGGGCACCCATGGGACCCGGCACACCTGGGGGTCCCAGGGCTGCACCCCACCAGGATGCACGGCTAGTCTACACCATCCTCAGCCCCCATCCATACCCTCCACCGATGGGGATGACCCCGCAGCTCGCCCCGGGGTGGGGGGGTTGCAGGGTGGCTGGGTCTGAAGGGAAGGTGCCTGCCGTTGCATGGAGCCCCTTAGGGGATTTCTCAGCTTCTTACCACCACCCTAAATTTTCCTCAAGCTGCTGTTTGCTTTTCAAGCCCCTCCGTATGCAGCCGGCCTTTCTTCTCAGCCGCACACCCAAGTTTCGGAGCTGGAGGTGCTTTAAGCCTCTCCAGAAAGCCTGGAGGATAACGGGATCCACCATGGTTGTCACACTGCTAGCAGGGGCTAAAGATTTATTTTTTTTTTTTTT
>NW_009614954.1:15785-16380 GCF_000690535.1 Cariama cristata
CTCCCACGTCCCTCTGGCCGTGTGTGTGTGACAGGGACCACACGCACCCATGGGCTCCTGCATCCCTGATGCTGAATTGCCTTCAGGTGGGGAAATCTCCAACCTGGGTGGCTGTGGGGTGTGGGGATGGGAGCACTGGGGGAGCTGCGGCGATAACGCCGGAGCGATGCACCCACCCGGGGGCTGCCATCCCGCCAGCAGCGATGCCCCTCAAGCTGCAGCCCAGTTTCACTGCCGGACCTCCGGGGACTGGGGGATTGATCCTTTTGTGAGTTAAAGCATTCTCCCTATAGCAAGAAATCAATAGGAGGAGAAAAAACCAAGCACTGAGAAATCCCAGCCTTGACTTTGGGGCATGGGGGCTGCTCGTCCACGCATTCCCGCTGGGCTTCTGTAGCATCCAGCATCATTTTGCATCAGTTATTTTAACCCAAAACCCTTTACAGTGCCACCGAAGCCCCTGGGTGCCCTGGATCCCACAGCAGCATCTCTGCAACAGGACATGCCCAAGCCATGCCCAAGCAGTGGAAGGACATGACCAAGACATGCCTAAGCCATGCCCAAGCCGTGCCCAAGCCATGCCCAACCAGTGAAC
>NW_009614954.1:16490-16692 GCF_000690535.1 Cariama cristata
GGTTCTCCTGCTGGCAGGTGGCAGGGCCCCTCCGCAGTGCACCCAGCCCCGTGACCCCTGGCAGAGGCATCGAGATGCCATTCCTTCTCCTTGGGACAAAAGAAAAAAAAACAAAACACCTAAAAACCCTAAACCATGACTTTTTGCAGTTGGAAGGGGCTGTTTCTGCAGCCCCGGCAGAGCCGTGCCAGCGGACGGAGCC
>NW_009614954.1:16780-17104 GCF_000690535.1 Cariama cristata
TAAAATATGGCCGAGGCAGCGCCTTAGCTTTTCCCATTTACATTCCTCCGCCGACACCTCCTCTCCCCGCATCTCTAATAATATCACCCCAGATTAATTGGCACTAATACAAATGTACACAGTTCCATAAAAAGATGTCACCTCGCTCACAATGGGGGAAACGGCTGCTCACGCATTATCTCTGCTCTGCAGGCGTGTAATTCACTCCTCGGGAAAACACGCTATTTATTCTGTTACCCTATAACAATCTCTCTGCAAACACAACGGGATCGAGGGGAGGGGGCTTGAAAAACACCCAGCCATGCCGCTGTCATGGGCACCGTG
>NW_009614955.1:0-1845 GCF_000690535.1 Cariama cristata
TGCCAGCTCAGACATCTGATGCGGTGGATAAAAAAAGTGCCCGCGGCATAAATGGTTTAGCGTATTCCCCTCTGCATCCTCATCTTCTTAGCAAAAGGTAGAGCTGGGCACTCCCAGCAGGCGCTCCTACCAGATGTGGCCAGAGTCCCATCGGGGTAGTTAGTGCCGTATCGTTTACGGGAGGGGATTAGAGAGCCTCCACTTAGAGTCACGGTCCCCAAGGCCTCTCGGATTAGGATATAATGCAGCAGGCTTTGCTTTACGGGGGCTCAGATGGAGCTGTAACCCTCTTCATCCTCACTTTGCAAAAGCTCTAATGGGGGGGAGCTGGTGGTGGTACCCAGGGCTGTGGCTGTGCAGAGCCCTCCGTTGTAATGCCTGGGCTGCCATCGTTCGTGCCAAGATAAATCCTGGAGGGATTTCGCCAGAAAGCTCAGCTCTTTCCAAGGGTGACAACAAGGGGAGACCCAGGGGATGAGCAGGGGCAAGGACCTGTGGCTGACAGCGCATTCCTCCACCCGGGACCCCGAATTTTCAGCATCCCTCCTTCAAAAAATGGGGGACCTCTCCTGCCTGCCCCCAGGGCACTTCTCCTTGCCCAGGGGTGGGCGAATGCCTCGGGCACACACATGCAGGTGTCCTGGGAGATGCTCGGGGTGTCCTGCCCGGCTTCCAGCAGCCTCTTTGGAGGAGCCTGGGTCTGCAAGCCCTGTGGATGTCCCCCGGCACCCTGGGCATCTCGAAGGGAAGCCCTCCTTGCCCCACAGCCTGCAGGCCGGCTCATCCCAGTGCGGTTCATCCTGGCTTTGGATAAACCTGGATGTAGGGAGCCCAAAGCAGGCTCCAGGGATGGACGGAGCTCCGCTGCCTCCGGGCTGGCAGGGCAGGGGAGGGATGTGGCGATGGGCCAGTCTCTCGTTCCTCCTCCTGCTCCTGGTTCCCAGTGCTCAGCATAGCACGGGAAAAAGGGGAAAACACAGGGAAAAGCCCCTGTGTGTGCTGGCGGCTCAAGATCAGCCCCCCAGACCCGTGCCTGGGGTCCAGCTGTCTTAATACCGGCTGGGTCAGGAGCGTCGCCACGGCAGGGCCAAAGCGATGCTGCCCGGAGGTTTTCAGTCCCGGTTCCCCGGATCAGGTGCAGGAGCCCAAGCCCTGACCCCGGTATGCGGGCGGTCGCTGCACCCACCCCTCCCATGCGCAAGGAGGGGGCACATCTGGCCAGATAGTTTTGGGGGGAGCCGAGGGGATACCCCAATATTCCCTCCACACAGGGAGCTGGGGGCAACCGTCACCCAAGCCTCCCCGTGAGCTCAGCTGCGGCGAAGGCACCCAGGCGGCCCACGAGCCCCACGGAGGGAGGGCCAGCATCCCCTGCCGAAACTCCCCGACGCGGCTGCGCTCAGGTGGGGGATGCGACCGTGCAGCATCCCCCCCCTCCCCGAGAGCGAGCGTTGTCCCCATCAGGCACGGAGCCGAGGGGGCTCTGGAGTCGCTGGCAACAGATGTCTGGAGGCAGCTTGCTGACACCTGCCCCTCCTCTCCACCCCTCTCCTGCCCTTCCCTTTCTTCTCCGCTCGTTTTGTTTCATTGCCCAGCACTTTGGGTAAAGCCGGAGGGTCCCGCCGTGCTGCTCCCATCGCCCAAGGGACCCCATCCCGGGAGCTGGACCCGAGGGCAGAAAGATGCGGAGGGATGCGCTGGTCCTGGGGAGAACCGGGAGGGCCTTCGGCTGGAGGGTGATGCTGTGGAGGATGCTGCCGTGTCTCTGCCAGCAGCCGGCAGGGACTTTGGGGTACGGGGAGCCCCACTGATGGCTTCCTCTGCTCCGCCCGGGCCTCCCCTGGC
>NW_009614955.1:1919-2534 GCF_000690535.1 Cariama cristata
CACCTTGGCCCTCCTTGCTCCCCCACAGCCTGGAGCAATCAGGGAGGTTCCTTCTGGGTGCAGACAAAGTGCAGAGCAGCTCCCCAGCATCACTCGGGCATCCCCAAGCACCGGTCGGTCCCCCGGTGCACCACCCACTGCCACGGCAGCAACCCAGACCAGGGTGGGCGACTTTTCTCTGCAAGGTTTCATTTCTGTTCACCCCAGAAATGGGTGCTGGAAAAGCAACCTCCCAGCCCTGGGCACAGAACTGGCAGCGACTGCGGGGCGCAGGGGACCTGTGGGCAGGGGGCTGGCGTTGCCTGTGATGCCTGGGGGCACCAGGGTCCAAACCAGAGAGGTTTGCCATCAAGGAGGCTGGCAGTGATGCAGGCAGGAATGGGAGTGGGCTGAGGGATGGAGAACCAGGAGGAGGACCTGGGTCCTGTGCCAGCGCAGCCCTGCAGCGAGCAGCAACCACCCGCTGCCTCTTGATTAGCAAGGCTGAAGGTGCCTGGAGCATCCTCGTCCCGCAGCCGGGCTGTGCCCTGCCCCGTGCAATCTGCCTTTTGCAAACCGCCCTACCGTGAGAGCATCTACCAGCTGGCGCAAGCCACCTTGGCCAGGGCCCCGAGC
>NW_009614956.1:0-18668 GCF_000690535.1 Cariama cristata
GTGTCCACCCGTCAAAATCCATCTCACTTGCAATCGGACTTCTCCCTTTTGACCTCTGATGCTCCAGGAGCCTTGAGCCGGAGATGCAGGACAGAGTACTAGCACTCCACATCATGGCCCATGGGCTTGGGAAGTAGCCATTCCTGAGCTGGAGAGCTTTCTGATCACACTGTATTTACACTGTATTTACAGGGAATTTAGTCCTGGAAGCCTAAATTATGTAAATAAGCTTTTCTAATGAACCTTCTCTCTCTTCCAGAGCAAAACCTTTAGCTAAGCCCTTAACTTTAATTTTGCCTGTTACACAACTCAGAGTAAAACTCAAATCCATTAAATTCATCCAGTTATGAACATTTCTCATTAAACTCGGAAGACGCACAGATTTAAATCCCTGAGAGTGAGCACAGAATCAGGGAACCTGCTCCCTTTGAAGCCTCCAGACTGCCAGCTGGCAAGATAAATACATCCCTCCTCTCTGTACAGTAACAGGCCAGCCAAGACTGTAAGATGTCATTTATTGCATGCAGGTATCAAGGCATAAAAGGAAAGAGGACACTTTGTGAAAGCATAGCAAAGCCCCAAGACATAATAGCATGAATTGGTTAGAAAAGCTGATAGAGTTTAAGAGCCATCTTTTTTCTTCTCCAAGGATGTCTGTATGGTATGGCACAGAAGCGTATTCAGCACTCTTGAAAACAGAGAGTCTGTGAACCATATGTCATATTGTAGAGATAGCTGAATATCTTCCATTGAAAATTTTAACTGCCAACAAATTACTGAGGGTTTCCGGAGAAACTCTGTTACTACTGTTAGTAGTTTAGCATTAAGGACTGGATTCCCTAGAACTGGACCAGAATACTGGTGTGCTACAGACACAAAAATAGATCTCTGTTAGTCAAGGAGTCCAAAGCAATAAACATGCACGCTCAGATCCAGCCTGTTGGGGAGCAGACATATGCAAGAGCAAAGCCACGCTCCTGCCTGATGCACCCTGAATTCTCAGTAGCCTTTAACAGAGGGTACAGAGCAAGTGACAGCAGGCGCTGAGGTTCCCATTTCATTGTTGCAGGCAGCTAGCCTGCTATGATTCCCATAAATACGTTCATAGCGATGAACTTGCCACCATAAATAATCAGTAATACCACGTACAGTAAGCTTACTGAAACAACCTCTGACCTAGAGGAACTATATACTGAATTAAGACCACTCTACTTGCATAAACGTGTTACATGTCAGCCTTAGGGAGAGTTAAAGTAGGCAATCCAAGTTTACAAACCTCAGGGCAAAATTAAAATGGCTCAATGCTGAAGTCCTACCTACTATGATACCAGTTTCTGTCTTCCTTCTCAGCAGCGATTTTGATGAAATTAGGATAGCACCAAGAGCAGATGCAGCAGGCACCAAACAAACCGTACGTTCAGGGTTTAGCCCCACCATGCAACATCGAACGTGCTCCATCTTGCAAGAAGAAGGTGACCCTCAATCATTGCTGCTCCTTGGAGCATTCTGGCCCCAAGAAGACCTACCTCCATTTTGCCCTTAGGTGTCTGAACAGGCGTTTCTAGCTTTGCCCAGGCTGGGCACAGTGAACTCCTTACAGAATAAATGAGACAGATACATGTTAGTCATTTCACTCAAGAGTTAACAGGGCGGGAAAGGCTTTCAGTAAGTCTGTAACAGGACAGGAGTGTGGTGATCAGCAGAGCATGGTACACTAGTCCATGAACTGTACAACACATTTTTATCTTATTGTCACATGTCTTGTGTGTGTGCACATGCAGGAGGGCACAGGCGAAAGGAAAACAGACAGATAGCCACTAGGTAGGTTTACAATAACAAATCCAACTTTGTATTCCCTTTCTCAGATTTTCAGCTATCAAATTTTCTACCATCAGGTTCTGACTGTTGTGCCAACTGCAATTTCACGCAAATCTTGCATCAGCGTTTGGCAGGGTATACTTTGTTAGTGTATTCTGCTATGGCTAATCACTGCATCTGAAAATCAGTTCTTCCTCTCTGTCTGCTGCAGGGAGGTGTAACAGAAAGCCATCTTTTATGCACACAGCTTTCATTAGAAATCTGATGAAACACTACCAGAGAAAACGTTGCTCTCTGATTGAGTCATTTGCATTGGATGTAATAGTTATTTATTCACCTGTTTTATTAAAACAAATCAGTCATGAAATCCATGGCAATGCTATGGGGGCTGAGAAAAGATGACTAACATTGCTGTTTAGATTTAGAACCTCTTTGTGTGAGGGCACAATGGATTCAACTGTGCTAAATTATCAAGACTTGGCAAAGGCACATGAAAATTTCACTTTTCTGCACTTCCAGGACCTCACTACTTATTTGATGGGGAACTCACCCAGAGTGCAGGCAACCAGTATTTCCAGTGCCATCTTCGCTCAAATTCACAGATGAAAGATTGAGGGATCTGAATGGGTCATATCTAGCTGATATACATACCTGGCCATGTCTATTCTGGAGTCATACTGGCTTTCTAGCGCAGACGAGAAGGCAGCAACACTGCTTCAGCATAACCCTGCCTATAGCTGAAACTACAGCCTGGGGCTTTCTGCCAACAAACAGGATCTAACATCCTTTCCTAGAAGCCCTTTTTGGTTAGAAAGATGGATCTAAGACTATCCTTTCCTAAGCCTTAACCACATTTGATCAGGAATGTACCTTTAAGAAACAAGTATCTTTTTTAATAGTACTTGTTTCACCAAAAATTTGCTCAGAAACAGAAAACAAGTACAACTCAGCTAGCTGTTTTGAAGTACTTTAACACCATCACAAAGCAGCAATGTGCAGACACCTGGCAAGACCACAGATTTCTAAATAGCCCTTTGTTTTCTTAAGTCTCAAAGAGCTTTATAATCATACGAAGCTTCTCAATTAATGAAAATCAAACCCAAAAGAATACATAAAGGACACGCTATCATAAAATAACATTTCTTTTTCCCCAGCATCATTTTAATCTCTCTCCTTGTGATGTTGCATGTACACTATCTTGTTTCTATGGTGCTTTCTAGAGGTGGAAGCCATACCGTACAGGAACATATTAATTGGCCAGTAAGATGTTTCTTGTTATAATTTTCTGAACACTGAATTCACGTGTGTCAAGGCACAGCAGCTCAGTAAAACAGCAGCCATGCTAGCATACGTAATGCCTTCCCACACTCAACATGACAAGTGAAAGATACCTTCCCCGACCTCACTATCCCACAGAAGTCTGAAATTATTTGTTATGTCAGAACATAAATAGATATAATGACATCCCAGTCTCCCCCTGGTCTCAAGCCAGCTACGTGATGTCCTTAGTCTCTGGACAGGGAGCAAAGCAGCGTCTCAGGCCACGCCACAAGCCGAGGGACATGTCTGACCAGCGGAGCAGCGGTCCTGGGGACAGGCTGGTCTGGCGCTGCAGCATGGGGAAGGCACCGCAGGCACTGGGATCTGGCTGCTGGGATCACCATAAACAGCAGCAGTCATACACAGGCTGGCCTCTCCCACCAGCCCCATCTCATGGAAACAGTTTTGTTGCAGTTGCATCAGCATAAAGAGGGAACCATTCTACTGAATGCTGTGTACTTAGTGTCACTCACCCTCTTCATTTTTTACGTTAATATTACCTGAGGGGATAGGGGAGAACTGGCAGCAGGAGAGAGTTGTGCTAAATAATTTTCTGCACTTAACCACTCTGATACATTATACCAGGCTACGGTGATTTTGCTACTATTCCCATAGGAAGGGTAGAAAAGTCAGGATTTTTGCGTGTATTTTAGGCACTCCAGTTTGCAGCACAGCACATTAGTTTAAGTTGTTGATCTAGAGGTGTTGTGCGGTTGCGTGACCCTTAAAGCTTGAAACAGCCACACACTCTACCTGATACCACTGCAGAGGAGCTGGTGAACACTACTGGAAGGATGTGGTGAGCAGCTAAGGGCAGTGATGCTTTAAATGATCTTACCTAGACGGACTTCAGTGCTTTAGAGACTGCTGAGACACCTGAAAACTAGTCCACTGCATTTAAAGGCCTAATTTGAGGCCATCTGGTTGGACAACTTGTACCTAAAATAAAAATGTTGTTTAAGCAGGTTTGATTAATTTAACAGTCACAGGGCCACACAGAAGAAATGTTTGCAAATGTCTATTCACAACTGATAAACTAGTTAGTCAGAGGCAGGCAAGATCAATCTGTGATGTAAATAGACCAAACATCCTATGATCTCATTAGTGAGAGTCAAGAAATACATGGCACGAAATACATTGCATAACATTTTCCTAATTAAGTAGTGAGCTGTTTATCATGATGTCAGTTAAGGTGATCTTTCTGTTTTCTCCATACACATGCTCACATATTTGTATGACTCCACACTGGAAACTACATTTGAAATCCCAGATGAAATAAATAGATAAGTCATAGTGGAAAGGCCGAATGTAAAGTAAATTCCATCTGTACCACAAACTTTGAGTAATTTGGTGAAAATTGTTTTAGAGGACTTATGATTTTTTGCTTTTACTTTCATGGCTTTTTGCCGTCCTCTTTTCTTCAGGTTCACACCTTTTGCACTGGTACAAAAAACACCCTCTACCAAGCAATTCCCATAATTATGTCATTACTAAAGCATTCTACCCCATGAACTCCTGAGGCTGCTATTTAGTGACTCACTGTGATATCATGCTTCAAAGTAATTTAACTTCCTCTTATCAAACCTGTGAAGAATTTTTTGAAAGGTGAATCAGAAGATATCCTCTCCATTAATTAAGCTCACAATATTTCTTCCCCTCATAGGAGAGTTTTATTGATATTCTAATGGATGAAATGAATGTGAAGTGAGTATCAAAGATTAGCGCCAGTCATTTGTACAGCAGTAAGTAGCAAACAGTGAAATAGAATCCAAAAACCTACTTCTTCACTGTTGTCATTATTTTCAAAGACCTGTGCAACAATCTTGCAGTGCCACTTACAAGCCCTTGTGGCACACAACACTGCAATGACTGTTCTTCACCCTGCTAACTTCAGCTAGATCCTCATGGGTGTTAGATACTCAAGTCTGCATGAATTCAGTGGAAGCTGCAAACTTCAAGAGGACATAGATTTTTAAAGGTCTGTAGAGATCTGAGCCTCCTGAACTAAAGAAGAGAGAGACAGCGAGATCTGGAGTAGAGGAAAATCAATATCACAATTATTTTTTCAAATAAAGAAGTTATGCACAGACACTAAAGGTGAGATGTTCAAAGGTGTTGGCACTGATTTAAACATTCTCTCCTCTCTGGCGATCAATGATAGCACCCAAGGGAATGGCATAAAGGTGTGCCAGGGGAGGTTTAGGTTGGGTATTAGGAAAAGGTTCTTCATCCAGGGAGTGGTCGAGCACTGGAACAGGCTCCCCAGGGAAATAGTCATGCCACCAAGCCTGACAGTATTCAAGAAGCATTTGGACAATGCCCTCAGACACATGGTGTGAATTTCGGGGTTGTCCTGCGCAGAGTTGGACTGGATGATCCTTGTGGGTCCCTTCCAACTCGGGACATTCTGTGATTCTATGATTCAACAAAGTGATGTCAGAAGTACCATTTTGTTTCAATGGCCCTTGAATTAGATTAGCACAGGGAATTTTTTGAAAATTAGTTACATTCTTGTGAAATAGTCTGTGTCAGAAATATGAACTGAACCTAAAGCTCAGAGGAGTGGAAAGATCAGTAGACTGGTAAAGAATTTTTACAAAAGATCATCATGGTTTTTTTCTTTTGGTTGTTTTCAATGTTACAGTTTTCAATGATAAAGTTTTGCTTTTTCATTTCTCAATTTAAAGTGTATTAACTTCAGTAGTGAAAGGAAAAATATCATTAAATGGCTTATGCAATAATTGCAAGGTTGCTTGGCACCATCAAAACTTCCTGGGACTCTTGAAAGGAAAGTTTGCAATCAGTTTTTCATTTTGTTCCCATCAGGTAGTTTTGCTTGTTCGACCAATATATTCCCCTTTTATTTAAAACAAATCTTAATTCCCCTTTTATTTAAATCAAATCTTCATAGTATTGAATGACTTCACAAAACTGTACATTTTTAACTGGAATATTCTTTGTAAGGGATGCACTTTGTAGATCTTTGCCTGCAAGTCTCCCAAGTGCCCAAGAGTCCCAAGTGTGAATCACAAGTGATCAGTGCATAAGAGAGGTGCTGTCAGTCATCACAGCGGGCTGAACAGAGAACACATAGTTATTAGCATCTGTCTCATTCTGTTAACAATCTCTGCAATTCTCCTTGTGCTGGAGACATAGTAAAGCCCGTTAACCATATTCCACCACAACTAGCTCGGAGTTTTATCAAGTTGACCAATTTTTAAATAAATAAAGCTTCTATAGGAAAACCTGTTACTGCTGTTCAGCTTCTTCATGTCCTGCGCTACTGACAGAAAACAGAGTGTATCCACTGCAGTTGTTGCGTGTCATCTCTAAGTAATAGCTTACCCAATGAGAACATCATTGCAATATTAATACTTGTGGCTCTGCAGGGATAGTTTGTTTCATTTGTAATTTACTTCAAATGCAGCACCTGTTTTAAACATGGCTAGAATTTTGCAAATATCTTTGCCATTGTTATGTAATTGTGTGTGATTTAATTTCTATGCACCAGCACAACCAATCAACAGTGGAGATTATGCTTTCAGTTCCACCGACACTTTTGTTGCATTACAGTAGCCTACAGTCTTCCTTCAGCTCTTTCTTGATTCAACTTAAAATTCTTAGTGTTATTCACCCTCACGCTTTTCCATATCATCATTAATATTATGTCAGAAAACAAAACAAACTTGTTACAGTGTCCTCCCTTGGACTTTTGGACTTGATTTTCCTCCAGTCAGGTAAAACCTGGAATCTCTTAAAATCTATCCATAAAAGATATCTAGTAGTTAAAACACTCCAGAAGCCAAAAACCTGACAAAAGAATCACTGTGTACTGTCATCACAGGTAGATTGATCTCGGTTGGAAAACCTAGCATAATAATGAACTGGTCATCAAAATACTGCAAGGATCAGCAATATCACCAAAAGTCACCAGAACCACATTTTGATAACGCACCCATGATAAGACCGGGAAGCTAAGAGAGTGAATACAAAACTGACCTCACCTCTGGAATGAAAGGTTCTGAAGAAATGTGAAGCACTCACTGAAGACCAGGGTATTGAGACAGCTGTTGGCACTTTCCCCATAGCTAAACCGGCCCCTTTCTGACCAGCTACATTCCCACCTCATCCCATAGCCCAGCCCCGACCTTTTTGTGGGTGAATTGCGCTGTACAATGACAGAGTTCACCACACAAGAACAACCCTGCCTTTGAGAACTGCTTACACCCACCCTCCCTCCCCACAAGGTCCGACCCCGTTACTGGGCCCGAGCATCGAAGGACGGCTCCCCACCCTGCTGCACCCCCGCCTCATGCGGGGCCACCTCTCTCCTCTCGTTGAGGGCCACACTGGGCAGAGCACTCAGGTCTGCAGACTGAACAGTATGGACTGACTTGAGTCAACACTGCTCTTGCTCAGACCTTCTAGGGCACTTCTGCTTAACCAGGTCTCCTTAGGGTCCTGTGCAGTGCCTGTAATCGCAAGAACAGTTTTTCTGTAGCTCTCTGTTCAAAATAACAAGCAATTACGTCACAGTCCAGCAGAGCATTTTTTACAGCACGATGCTAGTACTTGCCATGATGAGTCCATACTTTCCATCCGGAGGGATCCCACACCGAACTATCCCGTCAGGAAAGATTAACAGCAGAACCAGAAACTTTGAAGCAAACAAAGAGCAAGTCAAACTGACATTGCAGGCACCTGGGATGAGCCAAGTGGATTTCTGGGCACTGAACCACAAGTTTAGCTACCAATGTCCCCACAGGAAATCACTGCAGTTGGTACCACATGGGCGTGAGCCGGCCTGCACTAGTAAACCTAAGGGACACAGGGAACTTTCTAATGCAGGGAACAAACCTAGTACTCACATTGCCAGACTGGTCATTCCCTCTTCCTTTGGCTTCATGTCTCACTTAATTGTCTGTTCAAAGCTTCATAAAATGTTTTGTTATCAACTAACGTAAAATTACACATTCTTATGTATGCATGGTGCTGTACAGTAACCTAAAATTACTCCACCTGACTGCTGAAGAAATGGTGTGGTATGCACTGACCTCAGAAACCTGTAGAGAGAGTGTCTCTTCATTTCAAGCTTGGACACATCTGACGGTGATCCACAGATGAAAGGACAGCTGCACAACTCATCCTAAGAAAGCATTTACACAGATATTCAAGGAGCCTTTTTAAGAGTAAGGAGCATCCACTGTTCACCTTTAAGGCACCCAACATTCAAAAGTTTAAACTGAGAAGCTTAGTGGAAGATCGTAAAATCTGTCCTTTAGATACTCAATTTAGAAACCTATGTCAGCAGTTAAAACTCCCTAGAGATACAATGGAGAAGACCTGCCTCCTAACCTAACATAGTAGAAGTAGCAGTACTAAGTCAGGTCAGAATTTAATGCAGCAGAATATCCTCTTCCCACTTGTGGTCACTATTTTATTAAGGGTGGTCATGAGTACCACTGAACACGGACATCCCAGATCCTAGCACAGACCTTCGTGGAGCTCCATTGCTGTTCCTGCTCCAACATGAAAGCTCACCATTCCTCGCCCACAGTTTCTACCTTTCAGCTTACTATTTATCTGAGGCTTCCCTTGTACACCTAGACTGTTTACCTAGTGTACTTTAAAGCCTTTGGTGAAGGAATCTTGCCAAAGGCCCTTCAGAAATCCAGGTAGCCCATATTGAATGGTCTCTTACATCTAACTTATTTTGGCAAACCACTTCAAAGAACAGATAGGACTTCCCTTTACACAAGCTGCTATTAACTCTTTCCAAACACATCATATTTATCTGTGTCTTCACTGTTTCCATTTTTTCTTACCATTTCTACCACTTTTTCTACTATGGACATTATTCTTACATGCCGATAGCTCCCCAGGACTTCAGCTGGGATGTGTTTTAAAGTCTGGTGTCACATTTACCAGCTATCAAAGCAGTGTAAAGTAAGGGGTTACACACCCATGTAATCATTCAGACATTTCACCCCTGAATTCCTCTAAAATGCTTAAATTAATACCATCTGCTTTAGCACTGTGTTACTGTTCATTTACTGCTCTACAATTTTTTAAGCCAGTTCAATTATGGGCCGACCATCTGATGAGCCCCTCACAAAGAAAAGCTCCAAGATGGGAATCTCCCTGGCTCCTTCTATGCTGAAAAGACTTTATTTACTTGCTTTGCAACAGCTTTATCTTACTTAAGTGATTCTTTGATATCTGTATCATCTATTGGTCCTACAAACTCTCTGGCAGGCTTCCTGTTCTCGATGCATTTGAAGAAAGATTTATTACTTCTGTTAGCTGTTCCTTAAACTCTTTTTTGGACAGTTAAGTTATATTTATATATTTACTCTGCCAGCATTTATGATCCTTTTAATTTTCTTCATTTGGATAGCACTTCAGCCTTTTGAAGGATTATCATAGAATCATAGAATTATCTTTATCATCGGTTAAGTTTTCTCTCCCTGCTCTACAAAACTCCACAGTCCTTTCTTAGTAGGTGGTAACCTTGGCTCTGTGCATTCAATATGGGCCTGCAGGAAGCCTCCATGTGGCCTGGAAAAACTTAAATTTAAAAAGCTCAGGTGCCTTGGAAGCCCTGCTAACATATGGATTTGACCTAACTTCTAACTTCCAATGCCAAAGTTTGACAGCATCAACTTTCCCTCAAAGTATAAGGAAGAAAAACCAACAAAATCCTTTAAGAGAAAGGCTGTAACAAATTGTGACAGGATTTACAATTGAAATGGATGATCTTAACCACATATTTACTAATATTGTATTACTGAATGAATGAATGAATAAGTATTACAGTGGTAGAATGCAGCTGTAAGAATAAACTCTTAAGGATCAGCTCTCAGAAATGCTAGGCACACTTTGTGAATTAGGTTCGCTCAGCTTTTACTATCTTCTTCTGAAGGCACAAAGCAGACAGGGTCCCTTTTCCTCTGCTACAGATGCTCTTTGATGTGGACAACCCAAGGATCCAGTGACTTAAATGCACTTCTTGCAAAAGTAAGATTTGACTCCCTCTGATTAAAAGTAGTGAGTCAGCCCCTGGAATTAGATATTACAATATGGTAGCTAGGACTGCATTATGCTTCAAACTTTCAACAGCAGATTCATTCAAGAACAGAGCCAGTCATAATCTTTGAATTTCTTGTCTTTGAAGATGCTGATCAATGGAACTTTTTTTCTAACACACAGCTTTGAGATTTTCTTAATATAGGTCATTGAAAAGTTTACTATCCTACTAACTACAGAGAAGGGAAATTCCTCCTAGCTGTACATCTGCAAATATACAGCACCCCTGAGGCAGCTCCCAAAAGACCAGGCCTCCTTTTATTTTTCAAAGCAAAGTACCTTTTTCTTCCAGTGATCTATGAAACCAAGAAATCCTACTTTCTTGTCCTTGAACACTGAATTAAGGAGGATAAGGCAAATTTCATGACCATGGCAAAATGCCAGCCAACATTTCGGGGCCCTATAGATTATAAAGCAAAGGGCAGCAATAAGAACCTTGCCAGGAAATACTTTTTCAGCTAACTTGTGAAAAGGACAAGTGCTTCATCTCTTTGACATTCTTCTAATACTTGACAGAGCAGTGTAGACGTCTTAATGCAGCTGCTTTCTTTTATAAACATCTCTTATACTGGCCTGAGGCACATTAATCTGACACAGCAGCAAGCTGCTGATGGGCATCTGTGATCACTAAGTACAGATAATATAATCCTGGAGCAAGGTGCCAGTACTCCAGTTCTTCTGAGCAGCACTTGGAGGCAGAAGTGAGGGCCACAAGGAGAAGTGCTATGTTTTAGCGTTGTTCAGCAGAAAAAAAACTACATGACTGAGTCCACTGTTTGCAAAACCAGGGGATTCACTGATTGGAGTCAGCCAGGCTCTGCACGTCACCTCTGCTTAATGCAGCATCTAGTAATTACTTTGTTTGATCCCTGCAACATCTTCTACTGTTTCAGTTAAAGTTACTGGCTCACAGTCCTGCAAATGACCGTGGTATGAGGATGTCTGCAGTGGGACCAGAGACAGAAGTCGCATAGGAGAACACAGGACTTGCCACAGTATTTGGTAAGCAGTGGATGTCCACAGACCTGATCTGCTCCAGCTGCAATCTGGGAAGCACTTTCTAGCTAAGGAAGGAGTAGACTTTAAAGAAAACTGCAGAGGAGGGTAGGATAGGAAGACCGGCCAAGCAGGACAGGATACTTGCACAGATCAGCGAGCGCAGAACTCCTCTACCCTCACTTCCCCTACTCCTTCGTATGGGAGGTGCAGAAGCGGTGTCACCCTGAAACCTGGTCCCCTTCTGCGTGCTGGGGCAGGGGCAGAGGTCCTGGGAAAGCCAAGGACTGCCTAAATGACTTTGTTACATTATCATGCCTTGAAGATCGTAGCCCACTCTCCGAGCACGTCACTTTAATTTGCCTCAGGGATGAGGCTCCAGCAAAGGCACCTGAGGACTCACGAGCGCTGAGGCATAACTGGCCTCTTGCTGCTCCTCAGCTTTGTAACTTCTGAGAGGGTGAAGTATTAGGGACGAAGTGTATAGGGATGACTTTCCTGCCTGGGACCATTGTTTCACAAAGGAAACTGATTCACTCTGTTTAAAAAAAAAAAAAAAAAAAGAAAAGAAAAAGAATCTACGAATTACACAAAGCTCACCACTTCGCAGCAATGGGGAACGTACAAATCCACATAACCCATACATCATAAAAGAAAGAACATACAGAAATCCTGACCAGTCTGCAAACACTATTTTTAAGAAATTATGTTTGCAAGGAGTAACTTGGCTCCTTCTAACAGCACGCGGCAATTCACAGTTTGGGAGTGGGAATGCGGTCCTAGCTCAACCAAAGTTTGTGTGCTTTTGCCAGGACTTTTCCTTTGAAAAAAAACTACACAAATAATTTTGGGTGCAAAGAAGCGTATCTTAAGTGTTAATGAAAGTCAGATAAATCTCCAGAGTGCACAAAAATGCAAGTGCACATAAGCAGACACTGAGCAGCTCAGTAAACAAACCAACATGGCACCACAGCAGCTTCTGTGGTGCTTTAGAAGGTTTCATGTACTTGCACCAGCTTTCTTCCCAAAATACACACATTTTTTTGTAGGATGGTTAACTAGAAAAATCCCAGAACTTGCATCTCACTTGACCCCTATGCCCAAATGAACTTCCTCAGACTGCAATGTTAAGGTCAGTTTAACATCATGACAACACCTTCCAGAGCTTAAGTAGTTTCATTTTATTTATTTTAAGGAAATCAGAGGAAAATGAAACAGTATTTTCAACTGGTAGCATAGCCTGGAATTTCCACGTTTAAGACAATCTGCCAGTGATGCACCTGAGTTAACTTCCTCTTGCCTTTGATGTTCTTTATTTCTCACACAAGCCTCTTCTTAGTTACAAGAAAGCTAGTTAGAAAAGACTCTAGAGTCTCTTTTATCATAGACCAGAAGAAGAAAGTTAAAAGCAGAGCACTATGTTTTCTAAACCACCTGCATGCTCATGAAAAAGCCCCAGACTTAAAAGAAAAAACTTACGGAGGTGCTTAACCAAAACAGGCTGACTATCTATTGAAAAACCACAAGAAAAATTCCCCTCTTATGTGGGAAGATTATTCAGAAGAGCTAAATATTAGTGGAGTTTTGTGGGTTTTATTATAAATATCAAAGAGGACCTCACTACATAAAAAAAAAAAAAAAGGTGACTCAGTCAGAAGCAGAAGTTTGAAGGATGTTACTCATTTGTGAGGCTTGATCACATTTTGGATTTTTAACTAGTATTTTACAATGCATGCAAACATTTCACAAGAAAAACAATAGCACCAGCTATGGAAGTATTTTTGACACTGAAGATCTTCCAAAGTACATATTAATTTGCCCAAAAAGTAGCCCGCCTTCCCCACTTTATTCAAAATCTTAAATTGCAGTGGATAAGTTATAATCACAGATGTATCCACAGCTGATTTGCTCCATCAAAAATGTTTTTGCTTCACCCGCTTGGAAGGTCTGCATTTTAAAACAGAAGCAGTATTCCCAGAAATATGCAACTGACCCTTGCAGTCAAAACTGTTGCGTGTTTTCTTGGATCCTGGATAAGCACAGCAAATCGCAAAGTGCAGCCAGCTTGTTAAGCACTGTTTTACCTGTTTGGGCATGTAACAGAATCAATAGGTAGAGAGAGGAGAATGCAGGGTTTTGTTTTTGTTTCATCCCACAATATTACTTAACAAAAGCACATCTGAGATAAAGGTTACCCTGTACAGAGGGCATTATTCTATCGGCAATGCTTGGATAACCTGTGTGGACACCGCTAAGCTTTCACTCTGTCTGCGCAGCCTGCTCCCCTAAAAATAATGCCATTTTCTCCGGATTGAAAGTCCAGCCTTCTGTAAGTTTTGAATCAGTCCTCCAACAAAAGAAATTAGCTACATATTCCCCACTGGTGCTAACACCGATGCAGCTCTTCTGACACCAACCAAGACACGAGCCATTGTTCAGGCAGGCACTTGGCTTTTTGCAACGCCACATCAATTAGATCTGCCACTTGCGTCCTCCAAGCTCCAGCTTCCCAGCTGGTTCTCTTTTGTCTCATATAAGCAGCAAGCTCCTTCTTTGATATTCGCAGTAACCCCCTCCTTCTCTTCTTTGTAAACTTGCCAGCTCTTTGAGTGACTTTCGCAAATGAGAGGGAAATAGATGTATCATGGTGGTTTTTCAACACACGTTGCCCAATAGATTGGCTTTGAGCAATGGCACTCCTCCCCTCCCCCACAAATGCTGTCAATCTATGTACACAGCAGGTCCTGAAATTAACACTTAGATTAAATTAAACTGACAACCAAGGAGGCAACCTTAGGAAACACTTAGCTTAATTCATATGGTTCCTGGATAGTTTGATTCTGATTTTGTCTCAGGAATAACTTTTACTTATTTGTATATTTAAAACTATTATGTAAGAAGATAATCAGGCTGAAGATGATAATGTAGAAGGGGAGGGGGAAATTACAAGGAGGTAAAAAAAAATTACTAAGGAAGTAAAAAAAGCTAAGCGGAAACTGCAAGGTTTTTGGTTTTGGTTTGGTTTTCTCCCAGAAGATGCTCTAAGGCGTAAAGTTCCCATACAGTTTTGTGAACGAAAGTGTCATCTAATTTTGCCACCCTTGAGACAATTTGTCTGATCGCATTACTACACATATGTGGAACACCAGCAAAAAGTTAGCTGCAGTGGGATAGCTAGTTCAGTTCTCAGCAGAGCAAAGGACAGGAGAACTTTAGGCAATTCAGCTGCAAAACAACATCACCTGCTGAAGACTTACAGACTGCAAGGTGGCAAAACAACACTGGCTTCTGCAGTTGCCTGCCACAAGTCTTGGAGAAAGCCCCAGCTTCACGGGAAGGAGACTGCTGCTACTGCACATGTGCTGGGTCCTGTCCTTCTCGTGGAATATTTTGTGCAAGATCTACAGCTGCTGTCTCACATACCTGGGACAAAACCCCTAACAGTCCCTAAATTACAAACCCCAGCATTTGCATTGCTGCTCCCAGGGAGGATGCCAGGGTGCCAGGGCGAGCAGCGGCTGCCCAGGGGATCCTGCCTTTGGCAGGTCCTCCCTTTCCAGGGGCAGACCCTCATACTTGAGGGATTTGCCGTGACCCAAGGCCACCTGCACCCAGGGCTTTGTTGTGGTCCCAGCTCCTTTCCACCACCCAACCACTTCTAAGGGGGCAGAAGGGATGTTTTAGTATACTGTCTTTAAACAATTTTGGCAATGAGAAAGCTTTTCATATACTCTTACTCTACCAGTCAGGGCCAGTACACAACCCAGCTCTAAGGGTTGTTTTTCTTCATCTTATCCCCAAAACCGTATAACGGTGTGTGAGTGGAAGAGGAGGGCAATGTTTAGCGTCCTGGCTGCATGCAGTGATATACATCAGGTCTGTCCTTGGTCTGCCAAATTTAAGACATAACAGGACTGGAAGGTGGCACACGGACCTCAACCTAGCAGCTGAACAAACTTTGCAGCCATAAATTATGAAAACACACAAAGAGAAAGGTCAGGAGGAAGTGCTTCCTCATCATGGCCAAGTGACAGATTCTCACTCCCGATGTGAGCGCTGCCCACATGAGCTGCACTGGCTGGGCAGCTAAAGAAAAGCAGCTGGGGAGAGAAAGAGGATGTGGTTACTGCTTGGGAGACTTAGAATTCAAACAAGGCCTTTTTCTCTTTTTTTTTACTTTTTTTTTTATGTGTCCTTCAAAGCGTTTTCCAGTCCATAAAATCTGTCCTCTAAGTGGGTCCTGTGCGCTGCCATGTCTTCTGGCAGGAACTGCTACCTCTTAAACTTACCTTTTCGTCTTTAGTTTTTCTCCCAGCTGATGCTTTTTTTTCTTTTTCCTGTATTTGCCACATATCCTGTTTGGTTTTTTTATTATCACAGCACCTGGAGCAGAGGTTTTCTGGGTCTTATACTCTCTCCCTTAGCCACTCCTGGAGTGGTTACAAATAGCTCAAAATCTGCATGCTGAGAGAAAACACTCCCTTTCACCATCTTTCCTCTTCCTCTGCTCAAGGGTAAGTGCACTAGTCCTTAGAGCACTGTTCTTTGTCCCCATGTTTAGGGCAGACACAAGTAAGACAAAAACTCAGCCTCACGGTTTCCCTGCCCTCTGCATGGAGCATCCCAACACTGGGACACCAGTCTGCACATCATGATGCTTAAAACGGAGGGAAAGGCACCATGCCTTTGGGCAGCCCCCTCCAGAAGTGCTCCTCCAGAAGTGCCAGACTGCGGCACAGCCAAAACAAGGAGCTCTGATGTCCCTTTGTGAGCTGGCCCCTCAAGGGTGGTAAGGAGATAGCGTGAAGGGAATCTCCTTCAATAACCTGCTGCACTGCAGACAGAAAAAAAGAGAGATGGGAAAATATTACTGAGAAAGTGCCACAGGAAAATTCTGAAAAGTCATTAGTAGCTTATTATGGTTTCATCCAAAAAGATTTTACTGAGCTATGAATAAATATCCTCTGGAATAGCAGTCTAATAACTTTATTATATTTTTTCAAAAGCCTTCAAACAGTTTTACTTAGAATGTAGCTGTCAACAAACAAATGAAAGCATGTTTGTTTTAAGGAAAAAAAAATAAATACATATTGCTCCGGGTATTTGTAACATGACACCCTCAGTGAGCTTTCTGCTTGCATCTGTCCTTGACCTCGCTATTTCAATGGCCGGTGAAGGTGTATGGTACTGTATCTGGATTCCCAGAATGGACAGAGAGGTTAAGTCTCTATCTGCACTAGATGACCTCAAAAGCTCAGTACTATAAAGACTAAACGGTAAGTGGGTACACCTTGAGTCAGTGTTTGGGTGGTGCGTTCGTCAGTGCTTCAGCAGCACATATGTTAAGGATGAAGTGACACCCACATTAGGAAGGTTGCTGCTTGATAGGGACACTCAGGTCCATGAAAATGAAGCAAGGGGAAAAAAAACCACCACTGTCATCTGCAGTCCCTATACTAATGGCATCTGTAAGACAATCATCGAAGACCAAAGTTTGGTGCTAGGCCTGGCAATAGCACACATGAAAGAAAAAAAGTGTGTCTTTTAAAATTCTCTGAAGAATGAGGAGAGGAGAGGAGAGGAGAGGAGAGGAGAGGAGAGGAGAGGAACAAACAATGGGTTAGGTCCAATAACTCCTTTTATGAAAAATCAGACTGTAATAAACTAGTGAGTTGGAAGGTACCCTCTTTCAGTCCATATGGGAGAAGATCCACATTCCCTTCCCTCTTAAAAAGGAATCTGTCCACAGGCTATTGTTTCTAGCAGAGTTCATTCATAATGTTCTCTAATTTGCAGGAGATTGAGTATTTCTACAGGTAGGAAAATTCAGATAACTGTGACAAAACAGAAAAAACAATCATCCACTGTGAAAAGTCTATTAGTATATCAAGTAAATTGTTCTAAAAAATGTTGGGTTTTTTTTAAATCAAGTTCTGTTGAAATTTAGTGATGCTTTACCCCATTTCGAAGCACACTGAAACACTATCACAAACAGTAAGTAATCAATTATGATGAAGGTGTTCTTCTATGAAGATTATGTTCCTGGAACAAAGTACTATAGAAAAACAAGGTTTTACACTTGTGCTGAGGTTTATATGAGATAAAAAATCATGATGTGTTAAATACATGTCTCTAATTATAGTAAGATTTATGGACTGGGGAACAAACAGCTGACAACTGCGAGAGCTTTGCAGCTCAAACTACTACTTGTGTTTACAAACTTTATAAAAGTAAATTCAACTCAGGATTTTTTTTCCTGTCATTTATGTACCTAGCTATGATACTGCCAAAAGTAATTTGACTTAAACAGTTCATCTTCCAAAAAGTTAGACTGGCATAAATGTGCATCTCACAGAATACCCCTTCATTTTTTGCAGGTAGTTTGTTTGTTTATTTTGGGTAGGAATTAAGAAGGCAGTTTATTTTTCATGCTGTAGTAGAATACCCAAAGCAGGCTCCTACTTCTTTTTTCATAGTCTGCCAAATAAAATGCAAATATTGTAAACTGAATTCTAACCACAAGGTATACCATCCATTGCTGCATTACTCTTGATGTCACTCCTTTCATTATTACACTGGTTATACACTCATTAATGGAGAGGACACAAATAAAAACCATCCAAACCAAAGGATTGTGCCATTAAGTTCTTCAGCACTTTCATGTATTTATCACCATACAACAAACTTCTACAAGGCAGAGGGTTTTCACCAGTGTTCACATTTCTTTTGGAAACTGATGGGAACATGATGCATGCATTGATCCTCCCTCTCCTGCTGAGCAAAAGAAAACTCAGAAGAAAGTCATTTCACCCACGGGAAACAATTTGATTAACATGTTCAGAAGAGGAGACAGGAAGAAGGTATGCAGCAACATTAATGAAAGCAGACAGACTGACTATGACTGCATTGTGTAATGCATCCATCAGAGAGTACTGTCAACAAATCGGCAGCAGAAGAGCACAAGGAGGAAAGACAGTCGGTCCACCTGCATGCAAGGAGCCAGGTAGCACACTCATGGGAAACGCTGGTGACAGTAGGGATGCAATTAAATCTCCCTGACACTTCCATTTCCCAGTTGGATGTCCACCATGCCAATAGTCCACTCTAGCACGATTACCCCACCTGCATTACTCCTGTGCCTGTGCACTGTCACCGTGCTGTAACCTGCCAGCACAGTGAGCCACGCGGCAAAGTCCCTGCCACATCCCTGCACTGCACATAGGGCCCGTGGGGCTGCCCCTCCGCAGGGCATCTCCTGCCTCTGCCAAAGGTCTGCTGTGCCCCACCAGGGCCTGGGGCAATGGCTGCGGTGACTAAAATGGTAACAAACACTCCCCTATTCCTGCCTGATGTTTATGCATAAAGTTTATTTTGGATTTTATGAGGAAGTTAAGTTGCTTTTCCTTAATCTCACTGACTAATGAGAGCGCTGTGGTGCATGCATTCCT
>NW_009614956.1:18699-21162 GCF_000690535.1 Cariama cristata
ATATGCTACAGGAGCAGGCGTCAGACCTCCTGACTCACTCTGCCAGCTTATCTAGCTTCCCCGTCCATCAGGAAATGGCAAAAGACAGTAGCAGCAGGTACTCGAGTAAATGAAGCATGTGAATGGCCGTTCTCTGGCACAAAGTAGACTGGATCCATACTATTAAGCTTCCCTTCTTTCATGAAGAGGACGGCTGGATGCAAACTGCCTGCTGGATGTGGGCCCTGGCCCATACTAACATCCAAATAAGTGCCTGGCAATTGTCTAGAAGAGCACTAGCTGGCAGTCACTGAAGCTGCAAGTGGGACTGTTAACAATTTAAGAGTATAGTCGGGTTCCAGCGCCTGAGAACATTCCTTACACTGTATAGCTTACAAATATAGACACAGCCAGCATACATAGCTATGCACTGCCCTCACCTCCATGTGAGCACAGTTTGGCAGCTAGGGAAAGGGCTAGCCAGAGCATCAGGCTACACTCTGGAAGGCACAGGACATCACAGCTGAATCACAGCCTTCAAGGCTGATTCATTGCTGATCTGAATTACACACATTTTATTTTAAACTGCCTCCCCTGGAAGCCAAAAACTATGTTTTTTCCCCTAATATAGGAACAAGGCAGACAGTATGACCACAGGTCTCCTTCTGTTCTGCTTATATGGGAAGTAGAAACAAATCAGTTTTTGCTTCAGTGCCACGGGGACATCATGGTGTCTATGTTTTGAAGAGTACGCAGGTATTTCTGGAAGACCCGAAATATAATATACAACAAGTACAGGCAGCTTGATGAATCAGTGTGAAAAGAAGAAGAGAACTAAAATTGAAAATGTGATAATTATAAATTATTTCTTGCATACCATAAAGAACACTAGAAACCATACACTAACAGTATCAAGAGCCATAAGCATCAAAACACCAGTCATTTCCCGAAAAGCAGGAAATAAACTAAACCAATGAGACTTTTAATAATATTAAAGGAGAAATATTAGGGGGGTTGAGGGATTTTTTTAATTATTATTATTTCTGAAGCTTCCGTTCTCCTTCCCTTTCCCCATATCCAGATCTCACAGCAACAAAACAGTACTAGGAAGACAACAGCCCCCACCTTCTTCAGAGGGCTGCATGCAAGCGGAGAGGAGTCATCCCCTGCCCTGTTTGAGATGCCCTAGCAAGAAGCACGGTCTCCCTCAGCTCTTTCTGCAGGCAAGGGTCGAGAAGGTCCCTCAGAACCCAAGCCAGCTCACGGCTATGCTCCTCCAAACCAGCAGAGCTCCCAGGTATAAAACATATCAAATACTGACAGGTCAGAACAGAAATGGTCTACAGGAAGAGATTCTATTTCACTCTGTTCCTTTAGAAAGTGAGACTTTTAGCCAACCTTTGATAAGAGAAAATAGTATATTGAACTCTATGTCAGGGTTCAGAAAACAAAGGAGGCAGCAGGAAGCTACTTGGAATTGGTATTTCAAAAAAAAAAGGGCAAGAGCACAAACTCTCTGGCACCACCATGGCCATCCATTTCCTACAGTAAGGTTCATTACCATGTTTGTTACCTCAACCCAGTGGGCAGCAGCATTCAAATGATGGCTAAATGCAAATGGATTACATTTCAGGTGGCAGAAAAAACATTTGAGCTCTAACCCCACCCAGAGCAAAAGGTCCTCTTACACACAGATACCTGTATTACAGAGAAAGAAAACAGATGTGAGCAGGTACCTTCAAGCAGAAGCAGCAGACACAGAATCTCAAATGTAATGTCATCTCTGAGAGGAAGATTTTAAATAATCCTCAAGTATTCAGCTAGCTGCAATACATGACAGAAAACTTCTGTCCATCATTTCTCACCTTTCAGGAAAGTCCCCATAAAATGTGCTTGAATTGTATCAGACTTGCTGTCCCTGATCCAGCAATGGGCTGGGAGATCTGGTCCCCCAGATATTTTCTGAAAAGACCATACTTTCCATATTCAAGGTAGGTTTCAGACATAGTTATCTGTATTAGAAAATTAGAAAATAACAAATCATAGAACAGTTTGGGTTGGAAGGGACCTTTAAAGGTCATCTAGTTCCAACGCCCCTGCAATGAGCAGGGACATCTTCAACCAGATCAGGTTGATCAGAGCCCCATCCAACCTGAACTTGAATGTTTGCATGGACAGGGCATCTACCACCTTTCTGGGCAACATGTTCCAGTGTTTCACCACCTTCATGATAAAAAATTTCTTCCTTATATCTAATCACAATCTACCTTCCTTTAGTATAAAACCATAACCCCTTGTCCTACCGCTAACAGCCCTACTAAAGAGTTTGTCCCCATCTTTCTTACAAGCCCCCTTAAAGTACCAAAAGGTTGCAATAAGGTCTACCTGGAGCCTTCTCTTCTCCAGGCTGAACAACCCCAATTCTCTCAGCCTCTCCTCATAGGACAGGTGCTCTAGCCCTCTGATCATCTTTGTGGCCCTCCT
>NW_009614957.1:0-2896 GCF_000690535.1 Cariama cristata
TCTCACTCCTCTCTTCTGGCTGCTGCTGTTGTTGCACAGGTTTTTTTCCTCCCTTCTTCACTCTGTTCTCCTAGAGGCAGTACCACCATTGCTGATGGGTTCGGCCTTGGCCAGTGGTGGGTCTGTCATGGAGCCGGCTGGCGTTGGCACTATTGGACATGGGGGAAGCTTCCAGCAGCTTCTCACAGAAGCCACCACTGTAGCCTCCCTGATACCAGAACCTCCCATGCAAACCCAATACACTTTCTCTGAGCATTTAATGAGAGGCAGAAAGCTGAATCACTTGCATCAGCCTGAAGCTTTGATTCCTGAACCTTGCATGTAAGTGCTTCATTTCATTTTTGCTTCAATTTGATGGCAGTTTCACTGCAGATAAAGACACTGAAGAGGAGCAGAAATGCAAAGGTACAAGTGGTAGACACAATTAAATGACTTCTGCAGTCTGCGTGGTCAAAGACTCATACAAATGTTCTGAAGTAGAAAACATTTTTGACAGAGAAATTAAACATGAAAACACCCTCCTCCTGTCTTCATTAAGAATCATAGAATCATTTGGGCTGGAAGGGACCTTCAGAGGTCATCTAGTCCAACCCCCCTGCGGTGAGCAGGGACATCTCCAACTAGATAAGGTTGCTCAGAGCCCCATCCAGCCTGACCTTGAATGCCTCCAGGGATGGGGCTTCCACCACCTCTCTGGGTAACCTGTTCCAGTGCTTCACTACCCTCATTGTAAAAATTTTTCCTTATATCAAGTCTAAATCTACTCTCTTTTAGTTTAAAACCATTACCCCTTGTCCTATCACAGCAGATCCTGCTAAAAAGAGCCCTGTTACAATGCTTTTTTTTTGATTTGAGACTCTTCTATTCTACTGCCAGCTATTAGAGATGAAACCTCATTAGGATCATCATTAAACACTCTGGAAGATTTTGCCTTCCTCTGCTGCAGTAGGTACTGGCCTTGCTGGAGAGGGAATATAAGACAGGATGAATCAACAATTTGACTATGGTTTTAGGGAGGTGCCTACCTTGCAGTCACTCTGATGTTAGTTTCTTGAGGGCACAGGAGATGTTCACCACCTATTTGTGAAACATACTGTGTCTAAGAAGCCTATGTAATCTATTTCAGTATTTTGGTGACATTTCACTTATAAAATAATCTCCCTTCTGAGCTCTACTTTTGTGGGTTTTATTCCATAACAAATTATTATTATGTATGGACAGGTTCAGCTTTAAGGACTTCTAAGCATTACTCTGGGTCAAGTCCTTGATGAAGATGGAATTTACTTCTATGAAGAATATCAGGAAGAAATCACAGTTTATCCCTTCAATATAGGCCTTACATGGTACACAGCCTTGTGCTCGCTCTTTGCCTCTGACTGAAGTACACTTTAAGCCCTCAAGTCAAAAGTGCAAATTGAAAGCTACCTGGAGAGACAAGTTTGGGGAATGTTCTACTTGACTGAGGATAAATTAGAAGTTGAGTAATATCCTTTGATTTGGTTAAAAATGAGCCTGTTAAGCACTACTGCTGCTTTATCCCAAGAAATGACAGACTATTTTCTTTAAGTGATGCCTAAAATAGACATGAAACTACTTGATCTAATTGGAACCATTTGATAGTAAGTATATTCATTTTTAACACAGGCAGGAGGTTCCATCAGTATGGCTGCAGAATTTTATCAAGAGCTTTCTGATGGTTAGGTGGGGATTTCTGCCATTTATTACTACAATTGTGGCAAAGACGGTAGTAAACCTTTGTATTTTATTTCTTCCAGCAGAATGGACACATAATGTAACAACATCTATGGTTATCATCATACGCTAAGAACCTTGTTATAGTTGCTTATAATTGTAATAATTTAAGCTGAAACTTGTTAGGTTAGTCATCTGCTTTTAGCTGAAATGTTTGGAAAGTTTTAGTTCATCAGTTTGCAAGAATGGACGTAGAAAAATTGTTCCCAGGTTGGAACTGTTCCCAGTTGTGCTCCAACAAAATCAGTGCTTGGAGCAAGGACTTGGAATTCAGGAGTGGCTTTCTCTAGTGTAGAGGATGGGGCTCTTACATCTTCCATCAGCGTTAGTTCAAATTTGGTCAAATTAGAGTTGCTGAAGGTACCTTTGGAATGAATCATTTGCGTCAGATGACTACTGAAAATAAACTAGAACTTTATTTCATGGTAAATTTTAAAACAGAAATGGAAAATTATGGCATAGCAAAAATACTTTTTTAACATCATGGAATCTGGTGTAATCTTCTCATCTTCTCTACAAATTTATCTCTCCCTATTGTGGTTTTTTTTGTTTTTTGTTTTTTGTTTTTTTTTTTTTATATATATTTGCCTTTATCTGGGGCAAGTTATGCTGCCCTACATTGGTGAGATCTAACTATGTGCTTAAAAAGGTTGGGTCCAGATTTGATATCTGTCCCATTCTTCAGTGATCAGTACACACTTGTTTGGAACAATGTTGTTATTGTTCATAAAAGACATATTTCTTGACAAGTGGTACTAGTGTGTTTAAGTCTAAAGACTTCCAGAATGCTTCTGCCTGTGTGTGTACATTGTCTCAAATAATGTTTTTATTGGAATGAATTAGAAAACTTTATAGCACATGATCATTGTACTGGGTTTGTGTAGTAAGGTTTTGGTACTGGGGAGGCCTACAGGGGTGGCTTCTCTAAGAAGCTGCTGGAAGCTTCCCCCATGTCCAACAGAGCCAACACCAGCCGGCTCCAAGATGGACCCACCACTGGCCAAGGCCCAGACCATCAGCGAAGGGAGGGTAGTGTCTCTGGAATAAAATAGTTAAGAAGGGGAAAAAAAAAATGCACAACTGCAGCTGAAGAGACGACTGAGAATACGTGAGACGAGCAGCCCCGCAGCCCCCGGTGAGTGCA
>NW_009614958.1:0-552 GCF_000690535.1 Cariama cristata
AAGAAAGGCTGCGCACACACAAAATCATCTGTTTCGTGGCAAACCTCCTTTTCCCTGCACGCGTGACAGATCAAACTCTGCCCACAGACGATGCAGCACAGCGGGTCAAGGGGATGAAGGCTCTCAAGCGCAGAGGCAGAAGTGCCAGGTCAGCGAGGCTCAGTGAGGGAATGAGATGTTGGCACTGTGCTCCCCTTGTTCTGTCAAAAAAGGGCAGAAAAGGGGAAAAAAAGACAAACAAGTGCAGGACAAGGACAAGTTCCTCACCTTTCAATTTGCAGCGGGTGGCAGCCCTTAGAGTGTTCACCACTACCGAGACTCCAGAGTTAACAATCCGGCTCTTTGGAGCTGGAAACGCAGTTAGTCTGCTGAGCACGACAATATCCAAAGCTGGAGAACACCTATTCTTGTCTCAGCAGAGGGACAGATCATCCCAGGATCATCATGAATGTGCACAGTGGCCATGGAACAGGCAAGACAGTAACTGTTCTCTGCGTTAGTGCACAGCAGATGTGGACGCTACAAGGTGTGGGGTTCTTTGTTCATGCGAGG
>NW_009614959.1:0-7746 GCF_000690535.1 Cariama cristata
GCAGTCCAGGAGAGCTCAAAGGGTCTCATGACCGCTATTTATAGGTTTGCAAGGTGATTAACTTTAGTCATCAGTGGATTTTCGTTCTGACCACAATCCAATTGGTAATTACTGGAATTCTAAAAATTCCAGTAGCACTGATACTGTGTTCTACATGAGCTACTATTCAGATAAGGGATGTACCGAGGCCTACTTTTCTCAGGCCTCCGAGACCTGCTTTGTAGTTTCTATTCAGACAAGAGATGTACAGAGGCCTGTTTTGTTGAGTTCCCATCCTTGGCCGGGCGACGGATGTTGCTGGTACAATCACTATTTTTTCATCCCTAGGTGTGAGAGAATTTCTGGTATGATCAAAAGACGCTTAACCTCCCAACTCATTACATAAAGGCCAAAGCATGGATTTCTGAAATCATAACAAGGCCCAGAAAAAGGGGGGGTGGGGGGTGGCGGGAATGCGTCATCACACTGTGCTAGATTTTCCTAGCAGAAAAAAAAAAACAACAACACTATAAGAAAAGAAAATTACACAAAGACTGTATTGTTTTGTTTTAGTGGTGGTATTTGGAGCCCATCAATCATCCAACCTGCTGGTAATGCACTTCTAAGCTGATCATCCACGGCAGTGAAATCAGACTTGCCTAGCCTATGTTTCTGGCTCTGGGTTACTTGGACGTGGCATACAGTTATAGAAATGGGAGGAAGGTTAGGCTAAAGGAAGAGGCTGTGTTGACTCAAAAGACTCAGCTTTTAAGTGGCACTTAAGAGTCACCAGTGCATGATCCTGAGCTTTGTGATTTGTGACTGACCCTCAAAAAGTCTATTCCAAACAATGCATGGAAAATTGAATTTTACTGATAGAGAAATGCCTGAATGCCTGTCGGAGTTCCCATCTCAGACAGCCTCAATGCTCCTGCAGATGAGCAGGAACTGTGGTAAAACTGCTACCTTGGTCTGACTCAGCATTTTGTTGCTATTAGCTAACATTTCACAAGCTGATTTCATTGGATGGACCTACATGAATCATTCTTTATGCCAGTTCATTGGAAAAAACAATTCCAAAATACAAAGCACAGCAGAGAAGAAACATATCTTAGCAAAGGAAAAAAAACCAAACCAAACTACAAAACAATAAAAACCCACAAAACAACCTGATCGGTTTACTCTGCAGGCCTGGAGAGTGATGTCGAAGGTCAGCCTGTACTGCTGTTTTTGACACTGCTACTTCAGGTGCTGGGAAACACAATGTCTTCAGTTTATTACTTCTGATTTGTGGGCTCTTGCATTTCCACAAGTTGTGATGATGCAAACTGTTCTCTGAAAAGCAATCAAACTACTGGAACAGGAACATAACCAAACTCAAAACTCACACCTGAGTTCAAACAAATATCTGAAAATTTGACCTCTGTAAAGCAAGTGGTATGAAAGCCTTACTGCAACAGCTCACTCATTAACAGACTGGAATAACAAATGGGAGTAAACTTTATTGCCATTCCCTGTTCTTAGTTTGGAGGTAGTTTTGCAGGATTCAAAGTAGACCTGATGCGTTCATTCAAAGCACTTAATTGTTCTAACAGGTTCGCTGTTCACTGAGGGTCTGTGGCCCAGCCAGAGGCTCGTTATTAGATCTAGCTAGGATTTATTTTGTGCTGTGTTCAGAAGGATGAAAAAAGCTACTGCTTTGCTCAAAAGGAATGAATGAGATACAGAGCTGAGAAACTGGCAGCACCAGTGAGTAAAGGAGAAAGCTTTTTGTTTGGCTATAAAAGAATAAAAAAACCATAAAGACAGTTAAGTATGGTATTTAACTTTTCCTAGTAAAACAGCTGGAAACTGTTACTGATTACTTTTTTTTCAAGTGGAAACTCTGAAATAGCATTTTTTTTCTATTCTTCTAATTGCTGTGTGAATGTACAAATTTCGGCTGTTGCCAATGGCCTTTTATATTTAAACAATATGAAATCAGAATGTCTCTTCTGTCTCTGTTTCAACTGTCCAGACTTCAAGCACTTTAGGTCTGTTTTTTCTTGGGGTTTTTGGGGGATTTTTGTTTTTTAAGTGTCCATGCTGCACTGCCTTTGGTCTTCTGTTCTGAGTCTAGGATAATGCGAAAAAAATGAGGAAATGTCCAAATCCAATATTTTTCTTTCTGTAGGCTAAAGTCAGCAAGCCTTTTTCTTCATTGTCAAACCCACGTTCATACAGGTAAATTCCTAAAATCCTGCTCACAGTAAAGCTATGGTAAGGCATCAGCATGCTAGAAATGGCGCTGGTGCTGCCAGTACTTAAGATCGTTGTGTAATCACTATATAGATTTTTAGTTTTGAGATGGAAAAAGCTGTATTTTCTTTCGAAGTGAAACGCAACATACTCTGTGTGTGGATTTTAACTCAAAATCTAATTCTGTGATGGACAGGTAAAATGAAATAGACCTAGGAGTTTTCTGAGCAGAAATTAGGTCATAGATTAATATTCTATTCTGGGATTTTGATTCCTTCTTTTTTTTGTTATTTTTGGTTTTAGTTGGGGGTTTTATGTGTGTGTTTGTGGGTTTTTTTGTTAGTACCTCCTCTGGTACTTGTTTTGGGAAAAATCAAGTAAGGGAATCATAGAAAATGACATAATTTTGCCCAAGAACATCCTCCACAGGCAGGAGATGTTATCAACTCTGGTAAACACTCAACTGGTCCCCTTCTGGAGCACTCAATGAGGGCAAAGAGAGGAGGAGATAGTCCTAAATAGAATATATATTTATGTGTGGAAGGTAATGCATTTTCAAAGGCCAGGACAGGAAACTAACAATATCGATCTCATTGATTTTGATGCTGTTGCAATGCTTATTCATTAAGATGGCAGGCAGTATAATTCCTTCTTGAAAAGTGAAAATGGAAGACAATGTGTGATCTATGGTAAAAGAAGAAAACCAAATAATAAGACAATTCAGTTTTTGTAGATCAGTTGCAAAATAGATAAGAACTAGTATCCTGAAATTAAACCTGTTATACATTATCTGTGTTATACACATCTGTATTATACATATACGTATTATACATATTAAGAGATATGTACACATATCTCTTAATTTTCTCTGTATAAAATCAAAATACATACATAACCAATCTGGATAATTTCAGTGTCGTGTTGTTAAAGTTGGAAGGTGTTTTAGGCTTTGTAAATAAACAAATTTGAAAATAATTTTGGACATCCCTAATTATGAGACAATTTAAATCCATTGTGCTACCTCAAGCAGAGACCTAAATCGCGTGTCTGCTACTTTTGATATCAGTACCTTTGGCAAGAAAGTAAAAGGCACCTCAGAATCCACTTTGTGACTACTATGCTGTCATTTATTGTTTGCGTAGTGCTCTGACTTGGCTGACCTCAATACTCCTACAGCACTACTGTAATAATTAGTACACACTACACTAAGAAGTACAATTGTGTTACTTTAGCTTCAGTTATGGCAGATCAGATGCATGGCAGTATTGCCCATGTGTGTTCTCCAGCAAGTCAGTAATTTATACAGCAGTGTAGATGCTTATACAGGTATTTTACCATACATTGCAGGTGGCATTACTTGGCGTCCATGTGGAGGAACATGGAGAGTACTAGTCCAGGGGTTAGACAGGCACTAGTAATCTCTCCACCATGTCGAAGCCCTTGTCAAGGAATAACTCCTCCCTACAGCAGGCCAGGTCAGCAGATGGGGCACCCATCCCCGTGGGAGAGTCTCTCACACTTCCTCCTTTGCTGCTGCAGGCTCAGGCTCTGCTGGCTTGCCTGCTTCATTGGACACAGCTCTGAGCCCCCACTGTTGTTAGGACACTGAACGTGCTCTGTAGCTGAAGATCTCCAGCTGAAGAGCTGTGGAGCAGGAGTGGTCCTCCTGGTGCAAGAAGCCACCAGCTCCCAGCCTTCACCATAGAGGGAGTCTCCATTTCCCAGCCTGATAAGCACAAACTCTGCCTGCTCCTCCTTTGGGACAACTGGGACATTCAGCCTCTCTTTTGGACATGATCCAGTTAAGCTCTTTCTTGATGGATCTGAGAGTATGCAACCTGTTAACCACTTGCTGTTCCTCTACTCGGCAATGAAGATCCTCCAACAGCACACGCTCCCTGTGAGGAAGGGCACCATCACCACCACCCTGGCCTCAGTGAGGCCCCAGTCCTCTGCACTGCATTCAGTCCCACCCCTGAAGACCTGCATCCTCCTATGGAGCCCTACCTAGGTCAAGATCAGGAGCAGTTGCTCCAGTGGGTGCTGGGGACTGTGACCAGTGGTACACTGCCACTGTCACTGAGCACACATGCATAGTTCTCAGCATAGTTCCCACCTCCTTCTGCACAAACTGTTGTGCAAACTGCTGGACCTCTGGGCTCCTTCTGTTAGCTGTTGAACTGTTGAAAGAGCATCATACTGATTCCAAGGCAACTTGCAGTGTAAAGGGGAAGAACAGTTTGAAGCTAGTGGCTTCTCTTTTTTCCCCTCCTTCTCTATGTTCATCATCACCTTCTTTTTCTTCTGTGTGGGTTTCAGCCTCCCCACAGCAGCAATACAAGGAAGATAAGGAGTGCTCCTCCAGTTTGGTGATACAACAATGATCATCTTATTGATGACTATCCAGAGTTCCTTACTTCTTCACCTCAGTCCCCTCCATTTGATATCTTCCAAAATATTTTTAAATGTCTGTTTTTTTCTGTAGTCTCCTGTTCACCAAGTGCCCAGTTCCGCTAATTCAGCCTCTTAACTCAAAATCGCATTTGCTTATGTCTTGAGGCACAAACTTTCTGTTAGCTCTTAGCATTGCTTCATGTCCCTGTTCGTTAACTAGTCAATCAATCAATTCTAGGCTGCTTTGAATATGAACTAATTTTCAGGGCCACCACACTATGCTTGATCATAGTCTTACATTCTGTTTAACCTGAATTCTTTGTGGACAGAACTGTGCACTACCTGCAATGACTGCATAGGGAATTACCACATACAAGTCCCCTCTGTGTCATTCCTCTCACTTGTAGTGAGGCATTTATCACTTGAATACAGCCTGCCTCAGACAGAGGTTGAAGGTTTCTTTGTCTCCAAAGAGAAATCCACTTGCTTCTGATGTCAGAAAAGACATGTCATGTTTTACACTAAAAAGAGTTCAAGTGCTCACGTCTGAATGTAAGTTGGGAAAAGTAGTGACTATTACAGCCAAAACTGACTGCCTCTAGGAACGATGGTGGCTGTAAGATCACTGTTCATTTTACTGAGCCAAAAGCCATTTTACTGAACTGCCAAAAGCTACAGACTGGATCTGTCTGTGCCACACCAGAAATGCTTTTCCTTCTCATCTTTGCATTATTCTACCAACTTTAAAATTCATGCTTATGTGAGTAACGTGGGTCAACAGTTAAGTCAGCTTATGTGAGTGTTGATTAAGTAAATATTTAGAAACTATGGACTTCTGTTCCTCTAGTATAATTATATTGTTCTCAGCCTTCGGTTTCTCTTCATTGTAAAAAATGCAACACTCTTGCCTCTCAGCATGTGTTTTTTCATGTCTTTTAAAAACCTGACTTTTATTTCTGTAGTCAGCAGAGGGAGCTATGTCACTTACTTATGTAAGACCTTAGCGGTATGTGCTTTGAATCTTCTTTTTTGCCTTTTTTTCAGTTCATGTGAGCTAGAATGATTCTCATGCCTTAAAATTTCTTTAAAAGGCTCTGGCACAGTGGCAATCAAATGAGTAATTTGACAAACTGTTACAGATTAGGAATGCAATACTTTTCCTAGATTTTTCATTTAAAATTAAGCATGCCAAATATTACTAGAAGACTATATTGTGCATTATCTAAACAAAGACCATTGTATTTTGAAGCAATGAAGTCTTTGGAGTTTAGACAAAAACCTTGTAATCAGAAACATGCATTTGAAACAGTTACAGGTTGTAGTCAAGCAAAAATAATAGGTGTGAACTGAAAATTGTGTTGCACCTTGTGCTTGTAGATCAACTTGCAGGATGTGTGTTGCGGTAAGACTCTTCAACAGGAGAAGGCTTTTTTTTTTTAAAAAAAAAAAAAAAAAAAAAAAAAAAAGGATCTTTTACAAATTACAGTGTCCAATGCATTTCCTCCCCTGAGCAACCCACAGCACAGTTTAACAGTGAAGAGTGACATGAGAGAGGAGCTGTTCACTCCATCTACATCCATAGGGCCCTCTGCAGCTTCATGTATAAGACCAAAGAATAATCATATTATCTTAAGTGTCCTCTTTACTCCAGTGTAATTTGTGGGGTCTTTACAGATGGGCAGGCATACCTTCTCCTCTACCTGCCTCATAGCAGCTCTCAGCACGATGGCGATGTCACAGTACCCTGCCTTTGACGGCATATCCCACTTCCAGTGACAAAGAAGAGCAGCCATAGAGATGAGGACACTCTCTGGAGAAGTAGCACTGCTTTTATTATGAAAGTCAATTTGCTTGTCTTCTTATCGCTCCTAACTTCTGCAGGGACTACTAGAAAATTTATTTCACCTGATGGAATGTTCTAATCAAAACTTCATTCTGGTAAAATTGCAGAGCTTACATTCTACTAGATATAAAAAAAAGACAGAAGGTATTTCTTCCTCTCATTATTTTTTTAATGAAGTTTTTACTCAGAGAGCTTAATTCCATTCCACTGTAGTAGCACTGTTGTTTTGAAAAGATATTCTACAGTTTGACTTGTTGTGCCTGTGTGCAGGTGTAAAAGCATGTAGGAAAGTTTGTCCAGCATCTCCAGCAGGCAGTCAAAACATAACCATTAGAGTTCATAAGACCAGAAAGAAGAGCATCTGCTCACAATTCTGTGAACCAAGCAAGGAGTTGAACTGAGAATTGTGCAAGGTTTGCCCCTGAGCTTTCTAATGGTGCAGGGACAGTCAATCCTGCAGATACAGGACAGAGTTCAGTTATCAGAAACCGCAAAACAGTAACACTAGGTGCTCGCAACTGTTTCTCTGGCTAGCTCTGGCTTAGATTCACGGTCTCACAAAGGGAGAGGAAAAAACCCACATTGTTTTACACGGTAAAAAAAAAGGACTGTTGATTTCCTGACTATTGCAGTAGTTATCTGACACTCCAGGCCCAAGACTGGAATGTTGTTTTCTTAGCATATACAATTTTTGTCCTGACTGAGAAATATTCTGATTGGCACACTGTACCTTGAAGGCTGCAGATTAGAGTGAAATGGGAGCCTGACGCAGGAGGCAGTTCATGAATGTCGGTGTATGTACATAGCTGTTGGAAACAGCTATGCCCACAATTAGAAATACAGTATCATATGACTATGAGACATTAATTAAATAATAGCAGCATTTTAAAAAAGGTAATAGTATTCTTTATAATTAATTAAACTGGTTTTAGTCACCTGTTGCAGCAAACATATTTTGCAGCCTGTCAAATCATCAGCAACTGCGGTTTTTATAAAAAAACCCATATATTTGACTAAGAAGTTATTGACCAAGTGTTTTCTGGATTACTTCAAAGTAGTGCTACCTGGAGATTATTTGGAAGAGGAGAAGGAAGAAGATGATGATGATGAAAATCACTAATAGTGAACAAAGTCCTGGCAAGAAGATTATAGAAACTAGTAACATGAAATTAAGTTGCAAAGTATAGATATTCTCTCACTTCAGGATCAGGTATTCAAAATTTTACATAACATGAACTTAATCATTGCAATCCCTGATCATAAAAAAAGACCTGGGAGTGTTGGTCGACGAC
>NW_009614960.1:0-4388 GCF_000690535.1 Cariama cristata
GCCCTGCCCTGTGAGCACTGCGAGTTGCCACGGTGCGGCATGCGGTCCTGCGGTCATCGTCGGGAAGAGCAATATCGGTTTTGTCTATTTCTATTTCTATTATTAGTATTATTAGTTTTAATATTATTTATACTCTTTTCACTGTTATTGTTTTATTAACGTTTGTTTTAAGTTTCCAACCAATAAGTCTCTCTCCCTTTTCTCCTCTCCTTCCCCCTCTGGGAAAGGACAGGGTTAACAGAGCATCTGCCACTCGCTTTAAGCGCCGGCCCAGCCTTAAACGGTGACAACACCACAAAGGCTTTAACCGCTTGGCTTGCTTAATTGCAGTGGATGTTTCACATTCATGGATAACCTGTGCAATAGTGTCCATGGTCAAGTCTACTCCTTGATCACGAGCCCGTCTATATGTTGCATGTCTTCCTTGACGGCCTGAGGTGTCATGGGCCAACCAAGCTATAAATAATTCACTCTTATGTTGCCAATCCAGATCTACAAAGGCTTTAACCGCTTGGCTTGCTTAATTGCAGTGGATGTTTCACATTCATGGATAACCTGTGCAATAGTGTCCATGGTCAAGTCTACTCCTTGATCACGAGCCCGTCTATATGTTGCATGTCTTCCTTGACGGCCTGAGGTGTCATGGGCCAACCAAGCTATAAATAATTCACTCTTATGTTGCCAATCCAGATCTACCTCAACCACTCCAATCTTAACAGCCTGATCCACCTGTTGGTTGTTTCAATGATCTTTAGTGGCCCATCTCTTGGGTACATGAGCATCTACGTGATGTACCTTCACAACCAGGTTCTCCATTCAGGTAGCAGTATCTTGCAACAATGTGGCAGCCCAGATGGGTTTGCTTCTGCACTGCCAATTGCTCTGCTTCCCATCATTGCAACCCCTCCCACAGGGCATTTGCCACCATCCGTAGGTCAGTATAAAGTATTGGCCATTTTTCTTGGTTGGTAATGTCTAAAGCTAGCTGGATGGTTTTCACCTCTGCAAACTGACTCAATTCACCTTCTCCTTCAGCAGTTTCTGTGACTTGTCATATAGGACTCCATAGAGACACCTTCAATCTCTGATGCTTTCCTACAATACGGCGGGATCCATCAGTAAAACAGGGCATATTCAATCTTATTTTCTGGTAGTTTATTATACAGTGGGGCCTCTTCAGCACGTGTCACCTCCTCCTCTGGTGATATTCTGAAATCATTGCCTTCTGGCCACTCCATCATCACTTCTAAGATTCCTGGATGACTGGGATTTCCTATTCAAACCCGTTGTGTGATCAGTGAAACCCACTCATGCCATGTAGCATCAGTTGCATGATGGGTAGAGGGGACCCTCCCTCTGCTTCAAATATCTGCAGACAAGAAATTAACTTTCAAAATATATAAACGTACAAAATATATCTAACAGCAAGATATGTATGATGAGGAGAAGGCTCAGAATTTTTTCTTCATTCTTCTTCATGAAAGCAAGATATGTCATCCTTCATTCAAGACACATCCTGAACATCTCCTTACTGGTCCTGGCTGTAATATGCTTCTGTAGTTGTCTACTAACCCAGAGTGCAAAGCATAGCAGTTTAGATACCACTATGGTTTTCAATCAAATTTATAGAATCATAAAATCATATAATGGTTTTGTAGGAAGAGATCTTAAAGATCAACTACTTCCAATCCCCCTGCCATGGGCAGGGACACCTTCCACTAAACCAGGTTGCTCAAAGCCCCATCCAACCTGGCCTTGAACACTGCCAGGGATGGGACATCCACAACTTCTCTGGGCAATCTCTTCCAGTGCCTCACCACCCTCACCATGAAGAATTTCTTCCTAATATCTAACCTAAACCTTCCCTCTTCCAGTTTAAAGCCATTGCCCCTTGTCCTATCACTTCACGTCCTTGTAAAAAGTCGCTTCCCAGCTTTCTTAGGTACTAGAAGGCTGCCCTAAGGTCTCCCTGGAGCCTTCTCTTCTCCAGGCTGAATAACCCCAACTCTCTCAGCCTGTCTTCATAGGACAGGTCCTCCAACCCTCGGATCATTTTTGTGGCCTCCTCTGGACTCACCCCAACAGGTCCATGTCCTTCTTGTGCTGAGCATCCCATAGCTGAAGGCAGTACTGCAGGGGGGGTCTCATGAAGTGGAGTAAAGGGGTAGAATCCTCTCCCTTGACCTACTGGTCATGCTTCTTTTGATGCAACTCAGGATACAGTTGGCTTTCTGGGCTGCAAGCGCACATTATTGGGTTATGTTGAGCTTCCTGTCAACCAATATCCCCAAGTCTTTCTCCTCAGGGCTACTCTCAGTCCATTCTCCACCCAGCCTGTATTTGTGTTTGAGATTGCCCTGACCCAGGTGCAGGACCTTGTGCTTTACCTTGTTGAACTTCATGAGGTTCGCACAGCCCACCTCGCCAGCCTATCAAGGTCCCTCTGGATGGCATCCCTTCCCTCCACCATGTCAACCGCACCACATGGTTTGATGTCTTCGGCAAAGTTGCTGAGGCTGCACTCAATCCCTCTGTCCATATCACCAAATATGCTATCAAAGATGTTAAACAGCCTTGGACCCAGTACTGATCCCTGAGGAACGCCACTCATCACCCATCTCCACTTGGACATCGAGCTGCTGACTGCAACTCTTTGAGTGCAACCATCCAGCCAATTCCTTACCCACTCAATGGTCCATCCATCAAATCCATGTCTCTCCAATTTAGACACAAGGATGTCATGTGGGACAGTGACAAATGCTTTACACAAGTCCAAGTAGATGATGTGAGTTGCTCTTCCCTTGTCCACTAATGCTGTAACGCCATCGTAGAACCAAATTTCTCAGGCATGATTTGCGCTTCATGAAACCGTGTTGACTGTCATCATTCAACTCCTTGTTTTCCATGTGCTTTAGCATAGTTTTAGCCTAGAAAACTATGCTAAGGCACATGGAAAATCCACGATCTTGCTAGGCACAGAGGTGAGACTCACTGACCTGTAGTTCCTCAGAACTTTTTTTCCCTTTTTTAGTAACGGGCGTTACCTCTTCCCTTTTCCAATCAGCGGGAACTTCACTGGACTGCCATGAGTTCTCAAATATGATGGATAGTGACTTAACCACTTCATCCACCAGTTCCCTCAGGACCCACAGATGCAATTCATGAGGTCCCATGGACTTGTGCACCTTCTGGTTCCTTAGGTGGTCTTGAAACTGATCTTTTACAGTGTGGAGTTCTTCATTCTCCCAGTCCCTGCCTTTGCCTTCTGCGACTTGGATGGTGTGGCTGGAGCACTTGTTAGTGAAGACTGGGGTAAAAAAATTATTGAGTACCTCAGCCTTCTCCATATCCTGGGTAACCAGGTCTCCCATTTCCTTCTGGAGAGGGTCCACATTTTCCCTAGTCTTCTTTTTATCATCAGCATAGCTATAGAAGCTTTTCTTGTTGCCCTTGACATCTCTGGCCAGAATCAATTCTATCAGGGCTTTAGGTTTCCTAACCTGACCCCTGGCTGCTCGAACAATTTCCCTGTATTCCTCCCAAGCTACCTGTCCTTACTTCCACCCTCTGTAGGCTTCCTTTTTGTGTTTGCGTTTGTCCAGGAGCTCCCTGTTCATCCATGGCCTCCTGGCATTTTTGCCCGACTTCTAGGTTGGGATTCATCACTCCTGAGCTTGGAGGATGTGATCGTTGAATATTAACCAGGTTTCTTGGGCCTCTCTTCCCTCCAGGGCTTTATCCCATGGCTTTATCTCTACCAAGCAGCTGCCTGAAGAGGCCAAAGTCTGCTTTCCTGAAGTCCAGGGTAGTCAACTTGCTGTGCACCCTCCTTGCTGCCTTAAGGATCTTAAACTTCACCATTTCATGGTCACTGCAGCCAAGGCTGCACTTGAGCTTCCCATTCCCTACCAGCCCCTCCTTATTGGTGAGAACAAGGTCCAGCATGGCACCTCTTCTCATTGGCTCCTCTGTCACTTGGAGAAGGAATTTATCACCAACACATTCCAGGAACCTTGTGGATTGCTTATGCCCTGCTGTGTAGTCCCTCCCACAGATATCAGGGTAGTTGAAGTCTCCCATGAGGACCACAGCTTAAGAATGTGAGGCTGCTCCTATCTGTCTACAGAGGGCCTCATCCACCTCGTCAGTCACCTGTAATAGACCTCCACTATAATGTCATCTGTCCCTGCCCTCCCTTTAAGCCTGACCCATAAGCTCTCGATCAACTCCTCATCCTTCCCCAGGCAGAGCTCCACACACTCCCGATGGTCATTGACACAGAGGGTGTCACCCTCTCCTCATCTCCCCTGCCTGTCCTTCTGAAAGAGCCTGTATCCTTTCATTCACACACTCCAGTCGTAGAATCATAGAATCATGGAATCATAGAA
>NW_009614961.1:0-1493 GCF_000690535.1 Cariama cristata
ACCGAAAGCGTTGAATTGGAGCACACAGAGCCTGTTGCCATTTATCCAAAGTCACAATTTAAGCCCTTTCGTTAAAATGGTGTAAAACCATGCACAGATCCAACTTGGATATAAAACTGGGTTCCATCATCTTGATACAAGCCAGATTTAAACCAAGAGTGCAAGGTGAGACGGTTTATGTTGATTAAAGTTTATATTGATTAAAAGTGCCCTCCAAGATCTTAAACCAGGCTTCAGTTTTTAACAAAATTGCGAGTTGAACCAGTGCAAACTTGCGTATGGACAAGGTGGGTGAACATGCCCCAACTTTGACAAGTTCACATATTTATTTTCTTCTCTGTCTGAAACTGGAAAACTGAGGTCACAGAGGAAGAACATTGGTTAAGGCAATGACATTTCTTCATTTTCAGTCCAGCTGGGAGTTACAGCATCTTCTCTTTTACTTCAACTGTAACAGTTGGATGCACAAATGTTCTCTTGTGGGAAGTATTCGTGGAGCATTCTACATGCAAGCTCATCATTCTGTATAAGCTTGTAGCTTATGTTGTTGTACATCTTAAGAGTATACAGCTCATTAAGCATCTTTAAGTTTGGTGAATAAAATTCAGTTTGATCTGGCCAAGTTTAATGTGGTCTTCTGTCCTGTTTCATCATCCTCAGTCATTCCAATAGGGTGATGCCCAAAGTAACAGGTTCAACCATGGAAAATTCTATTTATTCAGCATTTACACCACGTGGCCAGCTAGGATATGCATGAGATCTCTGAAGCCTAAACCAGGAGGGCTGAATTCACAGCCCAACCTTGTCAGGAAAAACTATTTAGCCTAAAATCTCCCTTTCAGCTCTTCTCTTTCTTGTATGCCTTTGGGTATGGGCAGGGAAGGACTTGCCTGCTGGATGAGCTCTTCTGACAGCAGCAGCCTGCTCCTACCTGCCTTTTTTCATTACGCTTCTTGGGAGCTGGCAGGAGTAGGGTTTGGAGTAGTTAGAAGTAGTGATTTTTCTGGCAATATTAAAGGGCTTAGCCGGCCTTGAAAAATTAAACCGTAGCTCCTCTTCTCCACAGTTCAATTGCTTTCAGCTATTGCTGTCTTAGAGCTACCTGATTTGTATCATGACCCGTAAAACATGTTCACTAGAGAGAACAATCCAAAAGTTTGCTGTAAAAGCATAGCTCTTGGCTCCTCTGGTGCATGCAGTGTAATCCATGCATAGTAGCACTGATTTGTATGCTTGCAGTGAGCACTTCCAGGATTTTGAGGCTTTACTGCCTCTGGTTTGATAAATTTATAACGCACACATTACATTAAGTAACACTTCAGCGTATAGCCTCTGCCTACCCTAAGAGGTTGTGTGGCACCTCTGCCGTCTGTAAGCAGGGTGCTTGGTTCTAGCAACACTACAGAGTATTTCTTCCACAGAAATGTCCTCAAGATGTTAGGAAGCTGATCAGCAAAGAAACAAAGATGAGAAATAGTCATCACAAGATCAGC
>NW_009614961.1:1524-15054 GCF_000690535.1 Cariama cristata
AAGCACTTTATGCCCTATGCCAGATGAGAAAGTGAGATAACAAGGGGTTTGTACTTTGCTGTTGGAGAGATTGGTAAAGACTTCTTGTCTTCTGGGGATAACTCCACAGGGACTAAAGAACTGGCCATCTATCACAGAGAGAGACAAACATCAGACAGTACAAACAGTTCCTCTTGAAAACAAACTCTCTCTAAAGCTGAAGGGCTCAAAAGAACTTTTTTCTTATTTGAATTCTTATTTTCCACAATGCTGTATTTTGAAATGGCATTCCCCTCCCCCCAATTCTGAGTTTGGCCATATGCATTCCATAAGCTACTTCAGCTGATTCAGTGAATTTCTTTCCCATGAGTCTTTAACAACACTATTTAAAGACAAATTTTATTTTATAGAATTAAAGGGGACACCATATAACTCACCTTGAACACAATATCATCAAAATAAATCAAGTGATTACTAAGGAGTTTCTTGCATGGAAACTGAAGTCACATCATTAATAGGAAATCTGTGGTTCACAGTAACTGTACGTCATACTTTGCACCCAATAAACTTCTTAAACTAATCATCTTCTAACACAAAGTAGAAGGCAAACTTTTATAAATCTCCCTATTTGAAACATACATCTTCCGTGCTTAAAAAAGTGCCTTCTAGCTTTTAGACCAAACATCCATGCAATGTTCCAAATACTGTCTTTGTTCTCAATAATTCACAATATATTTCCACTCTATAGTGTGCAGAAATAGTCTTCACAAGCTTTAGGCATGATTTGATGAAGCTTAGGGATGCCCTTATCTTCCTGTAATCTTCTTAGCACTGGCTATCACAAAAAGGAAAATAATCAGAGCAAAGAAAAAGAAAAATAATTGAGTAGTCCCAGCAGTAAGGTATCCAAATATAGTTGTTTACAAGATTGGGACATTAACCATCAGATAATCCCTAGTGTGTTGAAGAAGAAAAGTCATGACAATGACAGGCCATATTTATTATCTTTAGGATGTGCTTAGAAGAGTTATTATGCATGTTTTAAGATAATTTTTTCTTTGGAAAATCAACATTGGATGAAATCTGAGAAACACAGGCATGAGAAAAAAAAAATCCCTAACCATTTGTTGTGATTTATGTCTTGTAAGGAACTCCAAGCAATTTGGATTTGGCTCACTTAAATAATGTAAAAAGACAGGAAAACAGTACTTTAAGCATTTAAAAGTATGGGTCAGTTTTTAAAGATACACTCAATTCCACTTCAAATCTGCCTTGGACTGCGTCCATAAGCAGACAGCTCACTAGTTTAAGAGGCCCCAAAACCTCAGCAACATCCTGGTGAGAAAACAAGTATAAGAAAAGCTATTAGATGATGTAAGTGATGATTGGCATCCTCCAAAAGTCTGCTCAATACTTTTCAGTAAGACCTTTCAAGATGCCTCTACAAGAATATGGGGATTTTTTTCAGTATCTTAAAGACAAATCATAGCTGGAAGAAAGAGCCTGTATGTTCTTGTCATTTGGTATCAGAAAGGCTGTCGAAACAATCTGCCTCTCCGGGTTTTTTCGGGGGGAGGCTGAGGGATTTTTCGTTGTTTGAGCAGACATAAAAACTCTACATTAGCAAAACGCTGACTTCATGTAGAGACCAGACACTGCCCCATGCAGAAGATACTGGCGTATCGGGCAGGGGAGATGAGGGCTCTCTGGAACGAGCCTTGCTGCGGCTGCCTCCCGCCCTGCCCACCCTCCTGCCCTCGCATCATGTTGGCACGCGGGAAAGGATAGTCTCAGGGAATAGCGAAAAGCAGGCAAAAATACTGTACAATCTGGGCTGTCAAGAGATGGAATGACATTACAGTAATTGCCACTCTCTTCAGTAAAACATAATGATGGCAGGATTTCAAAAACAGAAGGCAAGTTACGGCTTTTTAGAACAAAAATCTTCTGTTACTTTGAAACCGATTTTTCTGTAAGGAAAACATCAGTGTTTCTGCAGCTGTCTCAGATGCTTGAGGCATTTACAAGCTAGGAATAAATGTCTTTTACTCACAGCAGAAAGCTCTTGATAAAGGGCTTTCTTTTCCTTTCTGATCATATACTGTGATCCTGTTAAGGCAGAATCTATTGTTATTAATACTTTAATGCTCACCATCTTTCTGATTGTTTTTAAAAAGTATCTTTTTGAAGTATGTCTTCAATGAGTTGTTTTTTCTTGGGTCCCACATACTTTCCAGGGTCGCTGAGAAAAAAAAAATAAATTTACATATTCTTTAAAAATTTCTTTCAGGAATCTCACAGTACTTAGTATATATGTGTCTCGAAAGGACTTCTTATACAGGTAAAACTTACTTTTACAGAGATGCTGTTCACCATTCTGCAGAAAGCAAATCTGAAAAAGCATGCATTATAGAAACTTCAAGAAGGATTATGCAGCCTTTATATAATGCATGGGCCTCTCCTTACTCTCTACACAGATAGGTCTTCTCCTGTGTAACAAAACGATTTGCAAGTATCTTCTCTTCACAGAGATGTAAAATATCTTAAATTAGGTTCTTCATTCCACTGCTAATTGATTTTGAATCAGGGTGAAGGAGGGAATACATACAAAAGGATAACATGTACTTTATAGAATCTTAATGCGCAGTAACCATAAAATGGTTACTTCCCATTCACGTTCTCCTGTTTGAGCTAAACATAAGCATACCACCCCTCCTTCCAATTTCAGTTTTAGAAGAAATTCTATATAACCTGACTTTTGTCGTCTTGTGCAGGTAAGATTGCCAGTGACTTCAGTGGGCTTAGCATTTAGCGCCTGACATTTTCAAAATGCTACGCTAACATCTTTTTATTAGTTGCATATTAAACCCCCAGCATCACTGAAAAGTAGCTCTACCTTTGGGTAGTACAAACTTAAAAAAAAAAATAATCCTAGTCTCATTATTTTAATTTTTATATTAAGGTTGAACACACTGGGAGAAGGTTTCCCGTAAATCTTGCCTCCTTGCCCCTGCTTTCTTTGAATTCAAGTAAGATTGGGCCAAAAGTGGAATTGCAGGCCTTCCCTGCCTCTTCCCCCCCCTGCATTGTTCAACAAGGTATGAAAATCTATACCTTCCTTCTCCTTTATCAAGATCAGGGACAGCCAGTTCTTAAATTTATCATCTGTCAAAATAATCCCTGTGTAATTCTGTTGAAAATCTCAACTATTCAGATAAACCCACTGTGTTGTCTTATAATACCATCACTTTGCACTTTTTTCCTACAGAACACTTTCGTAAGCACTGGAAAAGCTAATTTAAGTTACTCCTTATGTAGACCTTATTTACTCTTGAGTTGACTCACTGTGATATGATGTCTCTTTTTTTACATGAGTAATTTTCTTATTGCTTCAAGAAAGCTTGGCCAGGTTTGCTTTTAATGATACTTTCAAAAGTAACAAAGCCATACTTCTTCTGCTCCAAACACCCTTTCCCATTTTTTCCATTTAAGCCAATGAATTAGAAGGATTTTGAAAAAAAAAGACCTCATTTATGGTTGGGCATCTACTACTTTAATGCTTACCTTCTGTACAGTGTTTGGAAATCAAGGTCTGATGATGTAGAGTGAGTATCTTTGTAAGGCTTGTTTTGCAAGTATTAAATGTCTATCTGTCTGTCTTACTGTAAATGTTTCACCATTTTTTAGCAAGCAAGATAGGGTTCAAGCAAATTTTCATAAATATTTCTAATTTCAGAATAATAGCAGTGTTGCCAAACTGATATTAGTATAGAAATACTAATTTTAGTAATCTCATGAGTGCAGAAGGCCCAAAGTATGCTAATTTATATGTAAACCTATTTCAGAGGTACAAAGGTAAAGGAAATGTGAAAGCACATAATCTGATAGTCATATTTTAATAGAATATTTTCAAAAACATTTATAGACCTTGGAGAAAGGTGTCTGCCTTAAAATTCAGGATCTCATAATAACCTACAGCAGCAGAGACCTCCTACTGATGACAACAGGAAAACATTCTTCTGTAGAACCCTTTAATTTCAGCCCCTACTTAAAATAAAAGACACATTTCAGCTTCTATTCTGTATTTATATTCTCTTCTGTGCCATTTAAAATGGAAGAAAGTTTTCAGTAGCCTTTGATTATTATGTTATTTTTATTGCAGTATAAAAGTAATCAGTTTTTACTCTGAAAAAAGGATTAAGGAAAAAAATGCAATTTGAACAATTTGATGCTGATACAGTGCCTCATGAAGTCCTGCAGGCACTTTCATCTATCAAATACTAGCTGGGAGATGGAAAATGTCTAGTATAAAATTGGCAAAAACTGGGGAGCCTGAAATCTATACTCCACATCCTTAACTTGAAAGAATTTTTTTTTTAAAGTCTGACTAGCAAAATTGTCAAGTGACATGAAGAGTATTAACACTGTGCCTCAACTGAATTATTCCAGGCCAGAGAACTGTAAGGAAACCCCAACAGATCATTAACAACTTCAACTCTTTAATTTGCTATCAATCATGGTACCTATTTAATCAACAGTCAATAGAAAAAAAAATTATAGATACCAATGTAAAAAATTATAATGACTCTTAAGTCAGAGTTCAGAAGCATGTCCACCTGGGGGAAAAAAAAAAACACCTAACAACTTGCAGTAGTGAGAGTAGCTCAAGCAGGGTTTCACCATGATGAACATTTGTAGTAAAAAAGCGAAGTCATTCTTACCTTTCTTCTTCCCCTGTAAAAGATGTTATAATGTTTGACATAATGTGGTGAATATAAAGCAAATACTGTAATGCCTTTATTCTGTCAGACCACCTCCAGAATACAAGGTACAACAGGCTGAGAGGAGCTTGCAGAAGAATTATCAAGGGCAAGGTTTTAATCTTGAAAGAAATTGAAAACATTGCAATTTTTAGTGGAGAGATGAGTTAGAGGATATAATAAAGGAGTGCATCATAGCAAGTGGAGAAAAGAGGTCAACAGCAAATCATCCAGGACACAAACGTAACAAGATTCACAAACAGAAATCAAGGATATCCAGACTTTTTCTAACAAATGATAAATACATCACAGCTCAGACAGTGGACCTCTTCCTTAAAGCCCTGAATCATTGCACATTTAGATATGCATGACACATTGCTTTTGTCTGGTTTTGGTTTGCTACTGATCACTCTGGAGCTGCTGCTGTTGGGCAGTCTGGCATGGGAGGACTACTGGCTGGTCAAGCTTCTTAAGTGTTGCATAGATTTGTTCAACCATTTAAAAACAATAAGGAACCTACCTACTTACAAATACCTGTGTGCATAGTAGTCAAGATGTCAAACACTGAGTGGCAGGAAGAAAATGTGCTAAACAATGAAAGTAAGAGCACTTACAAAAACACAGAAACACTTACCTCTCTTAGCTGGAACTCACAGAGACGGTGGTTGTGAGGAGGGAATAATAACCAGCTGCAATAACCCAACCAATTTGCTGTGTGTGCTTCATTACCAGAGAAGTAAACCATTGAGACCTAATGTTTCAAAGGCATACATTTTTACTGAGTACCACCTTTTCTAAAATGGCCTTTCACAGAACAGAAAAAGTGAGAAGGGATACAAAGACTCAAAAAGCCTGTGCTGGCACCTCCCGTGAGCCTTTGAGGATTGGCCATAACTCAGAGGCTGCCTGGATATGAAGAAGAAATGCAAGCCTCCAGTATAATTTTACATGTACAAGAGAGTGGCAGTCTGTCATTGTGATATTAAAAACAGTTGCCTTTTTTTCAGATACTCAAGATATCTGAAAAATGGTAGCCACTCCTGTGACCTATCAAGTAATCACATTGGTCAAGGGTCAGTCTAAGTCTCAGGAAGCTTAGAAGAACACGACCCTTTTCCTCAGCCACAAGTCAAACGGGTGAGAATATAAGGACACCCTGAAGCCCATGCATCATACAGACAGCAGCACCTGGGATTTCACCTAGCTCATCTGCAAATAGCAGAACAGCATTTTCCTCCGGATCTGTGAAAAGGCTAGTAAAATGAATGGTCTGGCTTGGTCACAGTTGGGAAATGTTAAATAGGTTGTTTCTCGTCAAAATGAGGAATGTAAGACAAGTCATCTCTCTTGGTCTGAACTGTGTCTTTTTTGTTCATGTAAAACTAGCCTTGCCTCAGAGGGTTATTAGATTCCAGGTAGCTTCTCACAACTATGTATTTACTTGTTTCTGCAATTCCAGTTTTCAGAGTTTTCCCCTGAACCACAAGGAAAAGAAATAGCAGAAGGTCAGACAAAAATGTCCAGCCTTCTCAGACAGCTATAATGGTAATCTGGCATGCCTGGTTTCCTATCTGGAATTGTCGGTCAGATACTCCTCAGTAACCACAAAAATCCATGTGTTCCTTTGTCTCAAAGACTATGATGATGAAATAAGTTGGCGCTTTCATTGCTGTGTTTCAGACATGCCTTCTTTAAAATGCATGAGGTGAGAATTAGGTCATACATCAGGGTTGTCATGAACAGCTGAGACATACAACTCAGATCCAAGTATGAAAATGAAATTTCTGACAGAATTGCCTTGCTTCTTGTATACATATCAAAATAGGTCCCTTCAAGAGCGATACTGATCCTTTTGAGCTGCATAGCCATATCCAAAATGCTGACAGCATTTCCTTGAAAACAAGACTATGGAACACTACCTTAGTAACTCTAAACAGCATTACCTAAAAAACCACCAATGATTTATCAAGACTTTCAGTTTGTTACTGCCAATGCCAGACCACACTATCAGGTGGAATACTCTGGCAAAGATTTATCTCATTAATCTAAAATGCATTTTCCATTTCGTAATGATATTTAAGATTAGCATACGGAACTCTAGAAATAAACCAGAATATCGATTATGCACATGTTAGTCTATTCACATTTAATAAGACACTCTAAGTTCCTGAAAGAAGATTACATGACTAAAATTCCAATTTGCAGATTTTAAATGTAGAGGATATGATGAATTTGAGAAACAGAAATGTTGTATACTCTGGTATGCCTTGTTATGATTTACGGAGTTTAGGTGATGCACAGAAAACTTAGCAGTGAAGTGATTTACAATGCTACTCACTTTATGGCCCTTTTACACTGGTATATTTGGCTGGTGCCAAATCCAGCATACAATATTATACTGTAAATGAGAATTTAGTTAGGCTAGAAAGCAAAACTAAATAGGTCACTACACCATATGACAGTGGATGCTTTAAATATAGAGTGATACACTGCCACATATCATCTGAAAAACAGAACAGCTTATTGAGTTATGCCACCTTTGCACAGAACAGACATCTACAGACCATTTCAAACTTTTAGGAAAATGAAATAAGAAGGACACACAAGAGTACTTGTTCATCTAACGTCAGCAAAGGTTTTGTGTATGGAAGCCAAAATTCCTTTTTGGTTTTGGCTGGTAATAGGAACGTAAGTTGATAAACTGACTGTCTTCTAAAACATTTTTGCGTGTTTGGCACTGAGTATGTGCCTGTTTGGTGAACAGCATAATGAACACAAAGAATTACTGTGTTAAGACATTTTGTGAGATCTATGCAATTCAAAGTACCATTCTGATGGCTTGAAAGTGATTTGGTAACATGGTCGAGGAACTGCCAATGGTTCTAAGACCGGTATTCCACCAACTTGGTAACATCTGGATTATTATTTCCACTTATAGACTGTAGGCATAGAATTAATTTCATCTAAGATTAGACAGCTTGCAATGTATACTTCTGCAGTTGGATTGGTTTTCGTTATATTCAGTGGACAGAAATATGATAGGTGCAATTCATATAACTAGTTTTGAACATTAGGATGTGATTGACGTGCTTATTTTCTCTTCACTGACCATACAAGGGAACACGGAATGACAAACTGACTTGTAAGCAAACATAGATAGATGATGGGGTACCACTCCTAGGTACAGATATGCATTGTGATAAGAACTGATGGTCATGAACTGAAATGTCTACATGGGGGTATGTAAAATGAGAGCTGTATCTGATTTAGCTCAGGTAGGACAAGGACCTTCAGGAGATGCTTTTGAGGCTGTTGACATTATAACAGACTAACTGGCTCAAAACAGCATAAATGGGTCAAACAGAGCCCACATGCTCTCACTGTCCTCACTTGTCATCAGCCATACATCTGCGTAATACAGTACAGCAGCATGGAGCTCTTGATCACATGTATTACATGTATTTTTACATATATTATATGTAATATATGTAATATACATATGTTATGTATATCTATGTAATATACAGCCATACATCTGCAGAATACAGTACAGCAGCATGGAGCTCTTGATCACATGTATTACATGTATTTTTACATGTAATATACATATAATACATATAGTACAGGTAATACACATTTTCCTTACAGCACAGGTTGAATCCTACACCAGTACAATAGCTGCTCTGGTTAAGCAATTTTCAAATTATTTATAAAGATCCATACTGAACCTGATCTGCACCGGTATATGAACTTCTTTAATCACCTGCAATTTTTTTACTCATTGAGAAGATGCCTGTAATCAACTGGATGTCCCAGGAAGGTGTAGATGAGAAGAATGGTCTTCACCAACATCAAACTTACTCATCATCATTCTCCAACCAATTGTTCTCCTGGATTTAAACTTTCATACTACCAATGGACCTTGCTGATCACGTTTTGGATTGGCCCATTTTAGTGCGCTGCCAGTTTTCACATGTAGGCAAAACATAACAAGCTAATTTGGAGTTGAAGAGCATTATAGATGCAGTCTACAGTTGTTCAGGAGCTCTCAATTAAGACTGGCTAACAGTTCTGTACACTGAACATCACCAGTGAAGCACTTTTTCCTTGGCGAGATGTGACACTTGCTTGATGAATTGTTTAAATTCACTGTGCAGTAACTTGACATTCAGAGGTACATTTAACGCTCTCCTCAGTGAGCAAATCTAATGCAAATTAGTATTATTTACATTAATATAATGGGAAGACCCTATCCAAAGCAGCAGTACAATCTAAAAATTAGACACGTATTAGCAAAGTCATTCAGTTATGTCTTTGTTTTAATGAATTTTTTGAACATCTGTATCATCAGACAAAACATTTAGGTCATGAGAAAATATTTATTTCCAACAGCACAGACTTTGAAAGTTAGTTGGAAGAAGGCATGTTCAATGCTATGATTTTTCCAACGCTGGGTCAGTTGAAATAGTGTGTTGTAGTGCATATATTAACCAGTTACTTTAAGGAAATGCAAAAAGACATAGTGAAGTAGGAAGTGAGTACAAACATTCAAGGCAGTAAAAATGCAGAATACTGACACATGGCTGAAAAATGTACTTTTTGTAATGCTCTTTTAGTATCACACAAAACTAGCAACTCACTTTAAAACATTCTTTGTCAGCAACCATACTTTTGACCACATGAAATTATTAAATTTAACATAGTCTTTCAGCTGGAAGAGATATTAAGGTCTAATGCTCATATCAAATGCTTAGATTTTGTTAGCTTTGCTTGTTATTTAAGATAGTTTCAAGGTACTGCACCAGTATCACATAGGTCTGTTTTTTTTTTTTTTTAAATTGATTTGTACAGAAACATGCAAATAGTAATGCATGACGGTTTTATATATTTGATTATAATTGGATGTATTATTGATAGAGCACACCAAGCTTTTTTTTGTTACATTTTATGCTGAACTGTTCCATTTCCACACCTACCAATTGCCATCACAGTTCTCATGGCTTATCATGTAAAGCCAGAAAGTGGAGAAAGTAAGAATGTCTTTACTTAGGAAATATATTAATGAAAATAATTATTTTATAGATAGATATATCTATCTAAATTTAATTAAGATTACAAGGTATTGTTATCAGCATGAAATGTAAAAAAAAAAAAGTTATCCAAACACCCCAAACCAGTAGGAAAACACAGTCAACTGGCATAATACACTCTTAAACCAGTTTTGTATAAGGCTTCAGTTTTCCTGATGAATGGGACTAAATTTTAAAGTAGGTCTGTATACATTTTTGTCATTATAACTGTTTTATGTCACAATATATTCTTAATAAAATAAAACTCTTGTGTTGTAATTAAAGATAGCTAGTTACCTTCTAGACAAATAGGACCTTTTAGAGAGTAGGCTGTGTCTAAATATAAGAAGTAGAATTAAGGTGCTTCCATATTTTTGCTTTCATTCTTAAAAAGTACCACACATAAACAATAATTGCTTGCGGACATGCTTTTCTTTGGTTTTTACCATATTTTTAACAGCATGTGATCCCCGATTGGAGAATTTGATATTCATTACTTGATTTTGTAAAAATTGTGTTGTAAAACTTAATGGAATAAAATGTTGGATGCATTTCCTTTGTCACAGCTACACTTTTTTCTCTTCCTTTCAGAATTTCCGTTTGCATCAAGCAGTAACTGCAAGCAACAATAAATTTAAAGCTAGATTTTTTGCATGTTGTAAACTGAGTAGGACCAGGAGTTACTGACAAAACCAGCTGGTCATGCAAGATTAGCAAATTCTCTGTATTCCAGTGCATTGCCACCTAATCTGTCCTGTTTCCCCTGACACATACTAACACAATGAAGCTGGACAATGGTTCAACAGCAAGTGCATGTGATAGTTCTGGCAAGACTATTTTTGTTTTGATTAAGCACATATTTTATCCAGGAGGGGCTAGAAAAGCAGAGCCTTTTTCTTCAGGTCATTCCGCTTCCAAAGTGCCAGACGATCAAATTCCTCAATGCTCATTTTGAAGACTTCTTGGAACTCTTCAGGGGACAAATGCCTCTTGAAAATGAAAATACAAAAGGTATCATTAAGCTCATCTGTGTGCAGGAATATTTCTGCCCTTCCTCAGTTTCAAAACACACCACAAAATAATGCATTAGGATTTTCATTTAAATTCCCAAATAGGTTCTGGAAAAGACTGCATCAAAACCAAATGAGCTCAGAGTAGCTGGGAAATGAAATTATTGATGGCAGTAGTGACCTTTGAAAAAAAAATCTTTTCAATATAGTTCCAACTGAGCAGAAGCTATGGTTTTGGGGAAAAAGATCTGTTTATACACGGTGCTTGATGACAGAGCACACTGAGACAAATTTAAGCTGTTCCAGGACTTTAAAGAGATTGATAACAATGTAATTTCAGAGTTGGATTTGTTTTGCCTTGAACTTCAATAAGAGTGGTGGACACCACACTGGTCCACTAATAGCAGCCTTGTAACAAAGGAGAGAGCACACTGCTAAATTCTTAAATCCAAAAAGTGCTTATCCACGGGGATAGACTCATATCAGAAGTCCAAGTTAGACAATTTTTTTTTTTTGAAATGCCAAAAACTACGCTTCTATTTGGTGTTTTCATGATTCAATATTAAAAAAAAAAAAAAAGATAGTGAAAAAGGGGAGAAGGAGGTAGGATTACAATTACCTAACAATTATCAGTATACACACAGAAAAGGTAGAAAATATAAATGTGTGTTTTAGAAATGAGTATCATATAAAATTCTTTTGATAGTTGTGGACTAACTCTTGCTCAAGCATTTCAGTAGTATTGGTTATGGTTCTGTTTCTGATGTGTTAAGCACACACTGTCTAAAAGGGACAAATTCAGTGCAACGAGGATAACAAATTGAAATTTTTAAACATGGACTCTCCTCTTCCTGAAAGATTTCCTTGAAACCTGGGACTAGCCATGCAATCTAACCCTCTTCTCCCCAACTGAGCTTCTGACTTGAAGCTCCCCAGATGCAGCTCTCCTTCCAGGCACACCTGGGCAGCCCCAGCCTGAGCACCTCGGCGCCTGCTGAAGTACCACCTGCATCCAAAAATTAGGTCCCCCAAAGTTGCTAAGCACAAGAAATGTTCGGGCATGCCTCACACAGCAGAATCAGGCTCATCACACATTAGACAACTGCGTTATTTCAAGGGAAGGATATCAGCCCTTTCCTGTCATCTCACTGCCTCTTGGTTGCAGGACTTCCCAGGAGGTGAGAAACCCGGATTCAATGTCCTTAATCACTTGGAGAAGGCTCAAAACCACCAACCAGTCCGCACTACTCACATTTAAGATGCATGCCAGCAAGCCAGCCAGAAGGGTAATTTGAAAGGAGATACAGTCCTCACGAATGTGAATAACGCTACCAGCAAATGTTGAGTGCAGGATGCTGAAGGTAGGGGAGAGCACAGCACTCCCCAGGGGAAGGGGAGCCACTGGGTCCTTTAGACTATGTTTTTACTGGTAATTCAGATAGGCCAAGGTTGTTTACCATTTGAATCGGGTCCCAGCATCATCTGGAAGAGTGCTTGCCCCTATTAGCCAAAATTGTGGCATGGAACATGCTACCATGCCCTGATAATCCCATGATGGTTTACCTGACCAGGATGGGCAGAGCCTGATCGGCCCTACTTTGCAAAGCTATTTTTTGACAAATGTGAAAGTGAAATTTTACTTTCCACTTATTAACAATGAGTTTATCTTTGTAATGTAAATTACTCAAGGAAAACTAATGAAATTGTAAGAAGTCACTAAATTAATTACCTTGAATGGTCATCATGAGCCCTTGTGGTTTCTTAAAAAGGACAGCCTTGTTTTTTTTCCCTTGAGATTCCACATATTCAGAACAACAGTGACTAAGAGTTTGGAACTGAGCCTTCATTTTTCATTTGACCAATGATAGCAACCCCCCATAAGTACTATGTATAGCATGGAACAAACACGCCATGCATATTTGGCAAAGGAGATCCTGTTTTGCATGGAAATGAGCAACATCTGACAACGTATTTTAGAAACAATCTCTCACTGACAGAACTTAATTCTACATGGTTTGGGAAGAAAAAGGAACTTCTCTCTGCATAGATTTATTTTTAATATTCTCCTGGTAATCCAGTGGACAAATGTAAACAAGCTTAATTTCAGCAATTTCTCACAGCAAGGAACATGTCTGTAAATTGTGGGATTGAAAAAGAAGTGCAGATGAGCAAAGCATATCATATTTTGTTTTATCTTACTTTCTAGATTGTGGATAAGACTTGAGATGTCCCCTTACTCAGGAGAAAGCAGTGACAAACTGTAGTTCATACACAAAGAGAAAACCAGAAACCCTATACCCTGCAGGTAAATCCACTTTGCCGCTCATCCAAAACCACAGGAAATGTAAAACTTTAAAAGGAACATTACACCATGTCTTCCTAGAAACTGCTGTGGTCTCATCAGTTCTATTTCAATACTGAAGGTCAATGGAGGGAGAGTCAGCAAGCCCTATGTCAGGCCTCTGGCCTTTTCTCTGGGGTGCCAAATACTCACTACACCGTCATCTCCCAAAGCAGCTTGCCACCAATCTCAGTACACGCTCTGCGATTCCCCCTTTCCTCTCCAAGGCCATACTTTCCCAGTTATCATTTTGCTTTGCACTCAGGCTCAGCGAGATTTCAGTCTGCATGCATCTATTGAAGCCAGTATGAATTAGATGTGCGCTGTGCTGGAATCCAGAAGACATCATAGAATCATAGAATCATTTGGGC
>NW_009614962.1:0-289 GCF_000690535.1 Cariama cristata
CACTGAAAACCACAGTTCCCATGTTTGGGGAGGCAATTGGATTTATTTCCTTCCAACTGGTAATAGATTCTCTAGAGCATCAGAGAGATTATTTTATAAAGTAAATTCAAAGCAGGCTGTTCATTAGATCCCATTATTATTAAAAGGGGACGATCAGTTGGAAAATATCTATCTAATTTGGAGAAAAAAACCACACATTTTAAATAATTTCTGTAACTTTTGCTACCTTTGGCGGTTTTGGCAAGAGAACAAATAAAAACCCGGAGGAGTTAGAAGTGTTTTTTTCCCC
>NW_009614962.1:363-635 GCF_000690535.1 Cariama cristata
CCTCCTTCAACTTCAAAGAAGACTGAAAGGACAAACATTCTGATACAGCTAATAATACACGGAGAGAAAGAATTTGCATTCCTTAGCAAATATAAGTGCTCATTAATAGAATCATGTATTTGGCTAAGAACATCTTACCAGTACCGCTGGGAGATAGAAAGTGTTCATGTGGGGAGGGTTTGAGACAGAGTTTTGATTGACGTTGTAGGAGCCACGTCTTCCCCCTTTCCCCCGGTCATATATATTAGGTCAACGATTACTATTTAAAAAAA
>NW_009614963.1:0-95770 GCF_000690535.1 Cariama cristata
ATTTTTATTTATTTATTTTTTATTTTATTTTTACTTTTTTTTCTAAAGACCCAGCTCATGTATTCATGTTATAACGAAAAATAATTCTACATTATAGCTGATAAATACAGGAATTGTAGAAACTGTATGGTAGATATTTTGGTCTCGGATTTTTAAGTGTTAGTTAAGAAAAGGCTAGGTCCCTTTCATAGTAGTCATCTAGTACATTGCTATGAGACATGCCCTTGGAGATTAGATGTGTGGTTATGTACGTGATCCTGATTCACTTTGTGTGCAAGTGACTTTGGAACAGGCACAATTTTGTAACATGCCTCTGTCATTTATCAAGGACTTTGTCAAGGACACTTTGCCAAGGACACAAAGCTGTTAAATATCCCACAACAAATCAAAAACTTTCCAAAACAATGGTGGGACGTGAAGTTTCCAGAGGTGGCTTATAAACCCATGGGAAGCTATGCCTGGACATGAGAAATGGACCAACAATAACACAGATTAATTAATTTCCACTCTGATCTGAAGGGTTTTGTAACTGCAGTCAGTAGCAGTCTGTCCGTAGGCTTCCACGAGCTTTGTACTGGGCCCACGCTAATTACATAAAATGAAGTATTTTCTTTAGTAAGCTTCCCTGTGGCTTTTAGCAGGTTTTTGCAAGCTATGCAGCCATAATAAAACTCTTTCCAGTGATGCCAAAACTAAAGATATTATCTTTTTCCATTTTTTTGCAATATGTACATGTGCAATGAGAAAGAAGAAGAAATCCCAGCAGGGAACATTCAAACAGCACACAAAGCCATATAAGGCTGGAGTTTGCAGGTTTTTATCAACTGAAATGGCTTTGGGTTTTGAGTCCCCCAAGAACCACAGAATCAGGCCCCAAGAACTTTCTGCAGAGCTCCAGAAGTGTGGTAAAAGGGAAAAGTTTAATGCATATTTTAGATACACACAATTACACTGTTGCTTTCTTCTGATCTTGTGAGAAAAGATGCAAAAGTTTTGAGTCATGTCATTTTCCTTCTTTAATTCTCTCCTTAGTTCTTCAACATTTTCACAAGGAGAAAGAAGAAAGAGGCCTGATTTTCTACCAGGTATTGGGAAAGAGACATATTATTGTATTCGTAGATTTTAAAAGGAGATGAAGGAATGTGAAGAGAGAGTGAGAAATCATGGGCTATTTCATTTTCCTCTTTGTTCTGCCTTTGAATAATCCTTGTGTGTTGCATTCTTGTCTTTTTACTTTAGCTTATAGCACCAAAGTTTTCTTTTCCTCTGTGAATTTTGTTTACTTTAGTGATGTAAACATCAAACCCTAAGAAATAGTTTTATTTGTGCTTTACTGATTAAGGTTAGTGTAACTCAGCTCATCGTGTAGCTTGGCCTCATATAGTACAGAGGTAGAATTCAGTAACTGGGAAATAAGTTTTAATCCCAGAAAATGCACATTTGTATTAAAATTAACTGTCAAGACTTTTTTCAACGAGTGATTCTTATTTTCATCCTAAAGCAGAAAATAAGAAGTGATGTTAAAAGAAAGGCAAGTCTTTTTACCAAATGCAGTTTTGATGGTTCTTGTACCCTGGTCTGTGCAGGACTTTAATATACTCATTCTACTGTTTGAATACGTCTTGCTAACACAGTGCAATCCAAGCTTGGCAGCTGCAGAGACATTCAATTTATATGGATTTAAGCAAAAAGAATAGATTCTGAACATCATTTTCCTGTCTTTATTCCCTCATTTTTCCATAACATTAAATAGGCAAGGAGGAAGTCTTCTAGGATGGTCCAGGATCAGTGTACACATGGATAAATAGTACAGCTTATAGTTTGTTTTCTAGCCGATCTGCTAAACCTCAGTGCAACTACATTGAAGTCCTCACCGGGAAAGTACTCACCCCTTGCTGTATGAATTACCCTCAAATGGTTTGCAACCCAGATCTGATCTTCTTTAAGGTTGTCTTTGACAGTAGCAAGCTTAAAGTTAGCAGCCGCATTTATACAAACTCTTGTCATCTCTAGACTAATGAGAGGAAATTCAGCTGGAGGGATATTTTCCTCAAGATTTAATGACCCAATTCTTAAATCTAGTCCTGACAAAGGCTTAGCCAAAAGATGTATACTAGTATTAGCATTGACACAATTTACATGTTAGCAACTATATAATAATATCGAGCCAAATTCATCAACCATCCATAAACGCCTATCAATGTCACAATTATCTACTTGTTACATTGTATGAAGATAAGAAAAGATTGTGGAAAAGATTAAAAAAAACTTCTTCAGTAATTGCTGGAATTAAAATGTAATCATTCTACACTAATATGTACATTAGCAATGTAACAGTTGACACCCAGGGAGACAATTAAAAGTCACTAAAAAAGGGAGTTTTCTATTGCTTACAGGAATGGAATAATAGTATTGTGCTTATGATGGAAACAAAAAAACTCCCATCAAACTACAATTTCTGAGACTATGTTGTTAAATCAGCGAACATGGTATTTCAGTACCCAGTAATTCACTCCAGACCATGCCATTACTGAAACTGTCCATTTTATTTCTACCACTGCGAGGGGAACAGAGAAAGCTTGGGTCTAGCCCCACATGTTACCCCTTGGTAGGCAGCTCAGAAAACCCCAGCCCCAGGCGGGATTGCAGGATCCTCCGGCTCTCCTGCAGCAGCTCCGCGGCAGCACACCGGCACTCAGGAGCATGGTGTGCCCACCCTGGACTTGCAGACACTAAAGTCTTGGTGTCACCAACCCTGGCACAGCCTTCTTGAATCACTCAGGGCTGCACATCTGCCTGGGGATGCAGCGTCTGCTTGGGCGAGGACCGGCAGGCTCCTAGCAGCCTGCCCCAGAGCTGCAGACCTCAGCTTTAGGATGTTGCTGTCTTTGGGGAAATTTGCCAAGAGATCCCATCAGCAGCTGCCTTTGACTTGGCTTAATACAAATTGAACCCGCACTGTTTACATCTGTGGCTCTAGGTAGGTGTGCTGGTTTTGGCTGGGATAGAGTTAATTTTCTTTGTAGGAGATAGTATGGGGCTCTGTTTTGGATCCATGCTGAAAACTGCGTTGCTAACACAGGGAGTTTTTCCCTCTTGCTGAGCAGGGCTTACCCAGCGTCAAGGCCTTTGCTGCCTCTCACCCCACCCCACCAGCGAGCAGGCTGGGGCTGCACAAGGAGTTGGGAGGGGACCAGTTGGGACAGCTGACCCCCAATGGACCCAAGGGATATTTCACACCGTATGACATCATGTTCAGCGTATACAGCTGGGGGGAAAAGAAGGAAGGAGAGGATGCCCAGAGTGATGGCAGTTCTCTTCCCAAGTAACTGTTACATGTGACGGAGCTGTGCTTCCCTGGGGATGACTAAACACTTGAGTGCCGGTGGGAAGCAGTGAACAAATTCCTTGTTTTGCTTTGCTTGCCTGTGCAGTTTTTGCTTTACCTGTTAAACTGCCTTTATCTCAACCCATGAGTTTTCTCACTTTTACCCTTCTGGTTCTCTCCCCCATCTGACCTGGGGGAAGTGAGTGAGTAGTTCTGTGGGGCTTAGTTGCCAGCTGGGGTTAAACCATGACACTGGGAGAAACAATTAATCTTCTGTCCTGTGGAGCCTGGACTGATGGCAAGAAACAGAAGAAGAATCAGAATGAAACAGCATTTTAGCCAAAACCAGCAGAAATGAGGCAAAACAACAAACTAACCAAATGCCCTAAAGTGCACAAGAAAACTCGCGGCATTTGAAGACAAGGGAAAGCCCGCAAATGATCGGAGGGTTTAACAGTGAAATAAGAAACTACAGAGAATGGAGGGTGCATCAATAGATTTAAAACAGGCCAAGGAAGGTTGAAGGTAAATCAAGCTGAACTTCTGTATCTTGGCTCGAGATAATAGTGGATCCATGAATCTTCCAATGTTCAAAAGGAAGATTTCAGCAAATTACTAAGAGGTTAAAGGAAGAGACTCAATAGTGTGCAAAGAGGGCCTGGAGGAGAGTCACTAACACACAACAGGCTCTGATAGTAGAGTTCTGGGGATGATTGATGAGAGAAACCAAGTCTTGGTACCAGCAAGGGAGTCAGCACATAATTAGCTGGGCTTTCCTCTTGGGATTTGATTTGCATTGCTGTATATTTAATAGCTGTCAGTGGATTTGCAGTCACAGAGTCAGAGTAAGTCTGGGATGAGGATGAAAGAGAAAGTAGAAGATCATAGGGGAGCAAGCTGGCCAAGACCCAAGTAAAAAGAAGTTACGAAGCAGAGAATGACAGACAAAGAGGGGAAGAGTCAGTGGGAGAGGAACCAAGAGGAAAGATTCCTTCAGCAAGAGCTAGAGGTATTGGGTAGCAGAAAGAAATTGTAAGGGAACAGGGTGGATGATGTTGCTGACTTATATATTCTTCAGGCCACTAGCTATTAGAAAGAAGTATCTCAAGGAATAATCTCCTGGAAATCATTTTCCTGTTTCAAAGAGAATTCACATGTACAAAAGGACCTATGAGGGTCTGGTTTTGTCTGCAAAAAAAGTTGAATTTACTGTATAAATCAGATGCTCCCATGCCTGGGAATGCAATGAGTTGAGGCCAGGCCAAGGGCCCAGATTCAGCAAAGGAATAAGCAATTGCTTGAGACCTTTGTAGAAAAAGTAACAGAAATCATGTAAGAGGAGCTCCTTCCAGGAAGTGGTGAACATGATCAACCATCTCTTAAGTCAGGATGGGTTCATACCTGAACACACTCCCTCTTAAATTTTCCTTTATCACGTAACAGCCTTAAAAATAACAGTATTTTCTCAATTAAACACTGAATCAGTCATTAAAGCGTAAGAGGGAAAAGATGCAATGGTACATAAACTCTTGTGTCGAGTTCATTTCAAATCTCCATAAGCATTAAAATAGTTATTGCACAGACACTATTTCAGTCAGTTCCTAAAGGACCATAATTAAAACTATATATACACTAAAATTCTGTTCTTTGCATTAGATCTAATAGGAACAAGTTTGCATCTAATTTACCCATTTTTAAAAAAATTTATGTCCTTGTCGTAAACCCCTCAGCATTTAAACAAAGATTTCCCCTTCGTTCATGTACTATGCTTCTGGAAAAAAGGTGTTGGGTTTTTTTTTGGTGGAGATAAACAAAAGGTATGAACATGAGAATACTTAGCTTGCTTTCACACAGACCTGCGTCGCGTACAAAGCAAAGCATGTCTGCTCCCTGACCAGCACTTTGTATATCAAATTTCAGCCCAAGTATTCTTTTAAGGGTGAATTGTACACTTTGAAAGTAGGAACTTACTTTCCTTACAATTGAACAATGAAAGAGGTAAATGTTGTAAGAAGGAAATTGTATCTCCCTGTTCAAAGCACAGTGCTGTATGACTTGTGCTGTGACTGCAGAATGCAGGAGTGATGCAGAGACATAACCCCAACCCTTTCTGATAGAAGTACACTACACTCTCGAGGCTGCAAAAGGCAAAATATTTTCAAGAAGTTCTGTGAGGCTTTCATATTTGCTCTTCAAGCATCCTCGTTTTTCAAAATGGTCTTTGGAGTAATTAAGTCTCAAATGCTGTGAGGAAGACCTGTTTAGCTTGGAAGAGGGCATCTTCTTAAGTGATGAAAGTTTCTATCAAATACTTAAAATTAAAAAGATTGAATATGAAAAAATTGATATACTGCAAAATCATTAATGATACCTAAACATTGAACATAGTCTATCACATAGATCTTAAGCTGTGACTTAAAATGGGGAAATGTCAATAAAAATTATGTTTGGAATGGGATTCCATTCACACATTTAATAAAATTATTTGGCAGAAAATACAAAATACTTACTGAAAGAGGCTGAGGATGATTCAAAGTATATGGGAAGCATCTTTTTTTCTAAAAGATAAGCTTGTTCATAACAACAATTAAGGCTACAGCCTATGAAATTAAATGGATGAGACAAACAAGAAATCAAACTGGGTGATAACACTGGGCCCTTCTCAAATTATGTCTTTTAATATAAGAATCTCTGAAATCCGGTCTTTCAGATAGCAGTCCAAACACAAACAGCAGTAGAGCTGAACAAGAAGTTAGAATTTCATTTTAGATATAACTCTAAATATGTTTGAGACAATACTTGCTATGTTCTCTTGTTCAAAATACACTTCTCTAAATTCTAGGGTCTTGATTTCACTCCTTCGAACTAAACAGGCTTTATTCTTGATAACTCAAACAGAAGATCTTAAATTAACTATAATATACATCATCATCCATATTAACCTGTAAGTCCCTTATTTGAACCAGTTTTGGGTTGATCTCAAACATAAATACTCTCCTTGGAATTCTGCTGAAGCATATTTTTAAAAAATGGAAAATCCTGTCTAATGACAATACACATGCATGCTATATTGTCTAACCATTGTCAAGGTGAGGAGTAGGTAAAAGACGACTTCCAGAAAAACAAAATAATAAAGAAGTCTGAGAATCAAAGGAAGAAGTCAAGTGTCTTGCACTAGCTGTAACTCTCTGTGAGGATCTTTCTAATCGTAGCTTAAGACTCTGCAATGCAGATGTGTACTGCACCTGCTTTTTGCTATACTGTGCAGAGAAACAGGCACTTCTTGGGCACAGCAAAGCACTGGCACCTGACCTGTTTTAACCATCTACTTTAGGCTAAAGTTTACCATTCCTTGCAAGTGCCAGCCATAGAATTATAGAATCATGGAAAATCCTGAGTTGGAAGGGACTCACAAGGGTCATCTAGTCCAAATTCTGACTCCACAGAGGGCAACCTAAAAGTTAAAGCATATATCTAAGATTGTTGTCCAAACACTGACAAGCTTGGGGCCATGACCACTTCACTGGGGAGCCTGTACCAGTGCTTGAACACCCTCTCAGTGAAGAACTCTTGCTAAATATCCAATTAGAACTTCCCCTGGAGTAGCTTTAAGACATTCCCTTGTATCCCATCACTGGACACAGAGAGCAGAGATCAGCACCTCTTTCTCTGCTCCCCTCCATGAGGAAGTTGTAGACAGCAATTAGGTCACCCCTCAGTCTTCTCTAAGCTGAACAAACCCAATATCCTCAACCACTCCTCATAAGTCATGTCCTCTAGTTCTTTCACCTCAGTTGCTCTCCTTTGGACACTTTATAATATTTTAATATCCTTATATTGTGAAGCCCAAAACTGCAGATAGTACTTGAGGTGAGGCCGCATCAATGCTGACTATAGTGGAACAATAATTTCTTTCAACCAGTCTCTTTATGTTGATTATAACGGGATCCTAGGACATTAAGTTGGATGAAGGCATCTGCCCTGTAGAAACCTCCATTGGGAGAGAAGACTTCTGCCCTTACAGTCCTTCTCAATAAACAGGTGTAAGGATGAACTCCTAAAGAGGGCATCCACAGCCCAGCCCAGCGTTCAAAGTGAAACCCCTTGGACTGGACTGCACTTCCATTTGAAACTGGAAATGGTCACTGCTGGTACCTCTTATCTGACTGCTGCTTGGAAAAATTCATCCAAGTAAATCTGTGGCACTCCCTTGCATATGGACAAGATTACTCAGGTGGGCAAGAAAAAATTGCTTGCAGAGGTTGAGATTGCAAAAAAAATATGCCTGAAGCAGCTGAATCATTAGGCATCAGAATTAATTTCCTCCTTTTAGCTGTTGATCACAGAGGAAACCAAATAAAGCATGGAAACTTGGACTGACTCAGTGGTGACATCCACAATAGTCAGGCTCATCTTAGCTGACAGAGTCAGACTCCTGCTAGCAGTAGCTAAGAGTAATGGATATGAATACGTACAATAAACTTATCATTTTCAACAACTATTTTAAAGTCTTAAATGGCACTTAAGTGGCAGAGTAACAAAATGATGTATTAAGTAAAGGCTTCGTTAGCTGGCATAATTCCCAGAACGTACTATGGTAAAATTTTTGACTTAAGACATTAGAAGGTGATAATTTTTTGAAAGAGTTGGGTATATTTTTTGACAGCCTCTGAATAAAGAGAAGGCCAAGCTATCACAAAAAGGGAGTATTAAATTCAAATTCCCCTCAAAAATAAAGGTGTTTGGCTTATTCTGTCACATGAGATTTTACTTCTGACAAACCAATATATCCGGATTTGTTCAAGAGTGAACAAGAAGTCCTGTGCATTTCTGAGAGCTAAGTAATTACTAAAAGACTAACAAAATAGTCTCAAAACAGGTGGTGGATTTTAGGAGGGCTAGCTGAGATTCATCAATCTTGAGCCTGCAAGGGATTGTTACAGTCACCTAGATTTGTGGCCCTATGTGCCACACAAGAAGTGGGTCTAAAAAAGATGCCCATGTAATAAAGTATAACATCAAAGACTTCCATTGTAATGAACTTTGTCGAAATAAAGGCAGTCAATACCAATTCAAAGGATTTCATTCTGCCTAATAACTGTAGATAGAAAGCAGTGTATGAATCAGAAATGCTCCCACATATATCTATGGGAAAGCACATCTGGCCAACATGTTCTCCCTCAAGGCTTGTCTCTGTTACAGTAGGTGTTGAAGAGAAGTTGAACTGAAGAACTGCATTGAGAAGAAGAGTCTGAAGAATGGTAGTACCCTTTACGACAGTATGTGTGGTCCTCAGGCCCCTGGAAACAAACCATAACCGTTCTCTTGATTAGGTTGGCAAAAATTGGCTTGCTCCAACTTCTGCTGAAGGTTCATGCCTGCACAGAATGCCAAAAATGTACACTAATAAAATCAACCATCCCAATAATTCTGCATGTATCGTCTTATTGCCATGCAATATCTAAGTGCTTTTTGGCAGATGATGAACGAGCTTTGGTTATGCCTTAAAATTAAGCCTATTTTACAACTGAGAAAAATAAGAACCCAGATACAATTTACCAAGATTTAGGGGGTGTGCCTGAAGTGTATTCTGGGATGAGAGTCCTCCTCCACATATTCCTGGGCTACTGCCCAAACATAATACAAGTTTTTATCTTCTCTTTTCTTTCCTTTTCTTGACATGATAGCACGAGTCAAGAATGGACTCTATTAACTATTTTCCTTCAAGCTCCTCTTCAGAAAGTTGTTCCTAGTGCCAAAGCACCAGACGCCTGTTCTGGGAAAATAAAGAAAGAAGTCAAAGGAGTTTAAAACCCGCCATGATTAATTTTTCTCTGATAGATTTGCCTTTATACTTCCATTATGTTGTAAGGTCCTTAGGACAAAGACCATGTCTTCTTCTCAGCCTTCCATGGGACTGAGTGTATCATTTGAGCTGAATGAATAGAAGAACATGACTCCGTTAACATTTCATCTAACTCTGATTTCTAAGCTGTTACCCAGCCATTATACTTTCGTGTTCTCTTTTTGTGATACCACATACATTGCCTTCTATTTCTGGCAGGAGGGAGTTTATCCTTATCTTGCATTCTTAATCTGCAGCATCAAATGCACACAGATTTAAATATTAAAACATATAAACACAAACAGTCTATGCTTTTTATAATTTGACACTACATCAGTGCTTAAGAACTCTATTCCTTTCATTTACATATACAGATATACCTGAATTAGATCTCTATTGTAGATAATGTGCACAAAACCTTAATTCACTTGCCCAGACTTTGGATAGAATCAGGCTTTGAATCTCCTACTACCCCAGACTTTCAGGACCAGAACTATTTGACATTTCTTTAACTAAATCAGTGTCTGTCTTTCTTGAAATAAATGAGTAAACAATTGTTTGACCCTTTACAAAAGTTCCTAAAAATCAGACTAAATAAGACTATTCATGTATTACACTTATTTCCTTCTTTTTTTCCTTTGCTCGCTTGCAAGCTTGCACACGTGAGTCTACTGTCTGTAAAAAACCCACATTTACAACCACCTTGCCTGTTATGCTTCTAATACTGCATTGAGTGACTAATGGTTTCTGGACAGGAGGCTGGGAAACACTGCTTTTGATTTCTGTTTAGAAATTTCTAAGAAGGTATTGTACTTCCTTGCCCACAACGTAAACACTACCGAGACTTAATAAATCCATAAGCACAGATTCTTGCAAATGCACTGTGGTTTACCATAGGTAAAAACACATTCTGCTCTTGCAGCTCCAAGCTTATATAGACCACATGCATGAAGCTGTCTTTCTTTTCCACACTGTGTCATGTTCCAATTCTTAGCTTAGATTTGTTTTGTGGTCATTCTAAGTAGTATGATATTTTTTTCACTGATCTTTTAAATCACCTGAATAAGTAAACCAGCACTGTCTGTTAGGTGCAAAGAACGAAGTGATGTTATTTCAGAGCTGGGGAAGGAAAAGAAGTGCTGAACAAAGTTTCAGATGTCTTTTTAGTCATTTTACAAAAATGCATTGATTTGCTGCCAAGGCAGGCTGACCTTTACCACTGCCTTGGTGTCCTCCAGAAGATCCTGCAGTCTGTGGAAGACTGTCAAGGTAAACTGTTGCTTTTTATGCTTTGTTATTCCAAGTGCATTAATTAATAAACCTGAAAGTGAAAAATTGGAAAAAAATACCCAAGATTTCTGAACTGTCCAGCTGTTCCATGCAAGTATCCTACACATGTCCTAGAGACCTAGGATAACTGCTGCATAGGTAGTTGGCATGGGATTGAAAAGCTAAGGCCAAGAAATGATGAGCTTTGTCTTGGCACTTCACTTTAAAAATGGCCACCCCTCACAGGGCTGAGAAGTTTTTGTTTTATTAGGCATTTGACTTTTTAGCAGTGCACATTTATTTTAAAAACATTCTAGCAAGACCCAGGTCATGGATGTTACAGGTATGGCAGAGACCCACTGCGTTTGTTGGAATCAAAAGGGTTGAGCACTTTACATGCTCCTATCAAAAAAACAATAGGAACAAAACCATTTCAATTTGTTTGTTCATTCACTTTATGCATACACTACTCTCAGATATCAAAAAAGATTTTCACTGCATTGTGGATACAACTGACTACCCATAAAACATAATGTTAAACATCCAGTCCATATAAGCTGAGCTGCTACATTCCAAACCGATCTTTTTACTCTGATTCCTTCCAGCTTTAGCTGGGAATTCTTTGGACTGCCAAAAGTAGTGATAAAAATATATTTACTTTACAACTTATAACTATTGAAACCAGCTACTAGACCAAATATTAGAACCAGCTAAAATTTCAGCATAATTTCTTGAGCCAAACCAAGCTTATTTTTTTTTCTAAAATTAATAATAAAATTCACCACTAAAACCAGAATTAGAGTACTACTTTGAATGATGACCAACAGGGTAAAAGAGTGCAAATAGTTAATAGTCTTTCTGAAATACAAGGTATAAGCAAGGTCAGTATATTTTCATAAGATTAGTGCATACCTATTGGAATGAAGTCTAAACAGCTTCAAAATATATCATGGGTTTTTTAATACAAAATTTCCATGGATTGTACCTCCATTCATTGATAATGTAAGATTGTCTTTTCTATCACAGCATTGTTTGATAACTTCTTATATCAATCTGGTTAAAATAAATAATTGGAGATCAGGATTTCCATATTGTTTTAATTTTTTATGTCTATATTTGTAAAAGTTCGTTCCTCCAGGATATGCTTTGCTATATGTATTGGGTTGGGAATTATTCAAGTAGAACAGGTTTCTAGAGCAGAGTGTCTGTACAAAAACTCTTTCAAATAGAGGAGATTTTTACATTTTGATCTGACTAGCAGAATACTTCTTCTCCCCTAATAGATCTCTGTATTTTTTTCTTACCACAGGGTAACTGTGTGCAGGTAAAAGACGTGTTGGTAAAGGGCTCAAATTTCTGACTTACATGATGAGCAAATGTTTCTCAGACTCACCTGCAAGGATATTTACTGTGAAATCGCTGAAGAGCAACACAACATAACTAACATGGTGTCCTTTAAAAAGAGTGTTTACAGTAGCCAAACATTCACCTTGGAGTTTAGAACTGTTGCTTCTCTTACTAGTACTAAAGGAATGAGAGTAAGAAGTAACGTGGGAGAAGTTTATTGTGACTCCATTCATGAGGGCCAAACTTGAAGGAGTTCTTCCTGCACTGCTAAATCAAAGTTAAAGCTTGAAAATAGAAGACCTCCTCCCTCTTCATCCTTTGCCAGTTACTCTCACTTTCTCCCAGCAAAGGCGGATGACTGCTACTTCCATCAAAAGTCCCTCAAACAGGATCTGTTTCAGCTAGATTAACAAGGGTCAGTGTAATCCGATTCACGGCAAAAAAATAAACTCGTCTTTAGGTATAACAATTGCACTTCTCAGTTTTGGAAGAAAGCATTCTTCTTCCCCACACTCTGATGGTTTCTCTGTTTGGGCTGGGATCTTACCTAAAGACATTCCCCAGGAAAGATGCCCATCAGCATCTTTTCCCAGAGCTCACATGCTGTTTTCTCACAGACAGGTCCACCTTTCCTGTCCCCTTCAGCAGGCCTAGACACTAATTTTAAAGAGCTTTTTAAACAAAAGGTTAAAAATTGACTTCCAAACGGATGAATTGGAAGGATCACATTTGTAACAGTTATCTACAAGTGACTGAAAAATGCCTTCCCCAGGACTTAGCTACCAGAAACTTGAGCACCCTCGCAGAGGCTGCAGCTGTTGTACTCTCAATTATTTCCCGTCTTATCTCCCTGGTTTTAACTGTGTGGCTGCAGCAAAATTGAGTCTCAGTAATAATAGGTTGTGCACTGGGAGCATCCAACTCCTTGTGTCGAGTGTGAGGAGAACCAGAGCTCCGGTAAACCTCCCAGCAGCCTGGGGCAAGGTTAAGGAGGGAGGAAGGTGCTTAGGGAAGATTATATCCCTCTCCCTGACCCCTCCATTTACAGCAGCTGGAAAAAAAGATCCTTGAGCTTGCTCCTGATTAGATGAACTCTTGTTAGGGAGAAAAATAATGACACTTGTGTGCATGGCACATATCAAAGCTTTTCTGTGCATGTATCTCCAAGACAAAGACTGTTAAATACTTGTCTGTGTAGTCCCTATGATTGTTTGCTTTTCCTTTATGAAAAAGGCTATAGCACAGTGTTTTTAACTGCTCAGTTAAAATAAGTATGAGTAAGGTCAGGTTATTTTCATTTGAGAAATTATGTTTTAAAATTATGATTTTCTGCTTCCTTTCTGCTTTTATGATGTTAATTTATTCTTGTGCAAGTTCATCCAATTGTTTTCTTAAGTATTAGTTGCATTTTAGATTTGAAATAAAAGATTCTAGGTGAAAATGTTTATATTTGAAATGTTCATGTAGGTATATATATAAAAAAAACTAATTAACTTCATTATGAGGAAAACATACTTTCAAACATAAATGGACTTAAGTTGTGTGCATAGCCAAAGCTCTTTTCCCCCGTAGAAAAATTCCACAGTTATAAAAGTCTCAGACGTTTTGTCTAGGCCTACTTTTCCTTCAGGATTTTTAAGGAAATTAGTATCCTTTAGTCCTGTGAGATATGTCTCCACAGTGCAACACTGAGGAGCTTGATGTAGAAGTGGACAGTGTTAGTGATACACATCACCAGGGCTCATTAGCCCAGTGACAAATCCAATGTATTATTTGGAGAAAGATGCACTGATAAAAACAGCTACATCGCTCTGATACCTGTAATCAGCATTCATTTGGGTTCCAATATTTGAAAAATTTTTCCTGGGTACACACATGCACACACACACAAATATATACACTCACACACATATATATGCATATATGTACATATACATACATATGTGTATGTATATTTAAGTTACATTTCCATTAATTTATTTAAAGTTAAAATAAGATTTACCATTGCTAAAACTGAAATTAACTTTTTTTTTTTTTTACTATGGGAAAACCTTTATTGCACTAAAAGAAATGCATTTACTTTAGATACAACCTTTACCATCCAGCAATACTTGCAAAATCATTTACATGATTTGGGCCTTAACTTTTATGGCTTAGAGCACTTTCATGAATTTCAAGTTAAATATCCTGTCAACAGCAGCACAAAATACATAAATAAATAAATGAAAACAAAGTAAACCCAGTTGTAGTACTAAAGTTTATTCTGAGTTTTAATTTATATTTGTAAAACTGTAAATGCTGAAATGGTTTTACAAATGTTCAACACACTTTCATGCATGCAGTCAAACATTATAAAACTCCAAACCCACCTCTGATGTAAATCAGTGCCTGAACTCATTTACCCTGCTGTTAGCCACTTTGTCATCCTTCAGTGGAACGTTTTCAACATGAACTATATTCTTCTTGCAATAGGTAATCTAATTAAGATGTATAACATAGCAGCCAGGACCATATCATTGCTCTATGTAAATATATATCCTCATTTTCAGGGGTGCTGAGATCTCATTGTGCTTCTAATAGGATCATTTTTATATTAAATTATATTAGTTTTATATTATCTCCTATATCATTGTTTGAGTGCTGCATTCCTTACCCCAGCAGTGTGCATGTAGTTTGTTGCTGGTTCCCTAGAGTGTTGTTCTGAACTGAATGCAAGCACTGCACTTTTAACAGGACACACTTATCAGTATAAATTTTTAATTGGCAGTGTAAGAAGAACTGATTTATCTTAACTAAGATTTTAGTTATCTGTGTGAAGATTCTTCGATGTAAAATAAAATCAAATCCCTCTTTTCAGAATTATTTAACTTTGTACTTTGCCTCTAATTAACATCTGAATCAGTCAGATTTCATCACCCGGCTCTGTACTGCAGCCAGTAAATTAACAAGGGCAAATCTGGTTCAGATGACTCATTTTTGGAAGTTTCATCCAAAATTGTTAAGAGAAAGACAAAATCATCTGCTGAAATGTAGTCAAAACTGAAGATCTAAACAATAAAATTTGGGAACAAGCCTGGATGTAAATAAAGACAAACCTTCTTGGGAAAAGCAAATTGTTTCTGAAATGGCCAGATGGATGTAAAGAACCAACAAAACGCAGGCTTATAGCTTAATGCTTGTAGTAGAAAACAAGCTGGTGTTTTGCATGGATAGGGAGGGGAAGAACACAGTATGAATTCAAGCAATTCTGTTCCGGCTGGGAGATAACTAGAAACTCACTGGGATGAAGTACCTCGTAAAACAAAAAACCTTTAAAAAGTTATGTGAGATTTCCAGTCCAGGGACAAAGATGAGAATTTATTGTGAATCCATCCATCTGGTGCAGAAGTGGAGCAAATGTGTGACAGTTCTGCTGTCGAGCAGATTATATTTTGGCTGAAGGATATTATGGTAATGAGAAGTTTCTGAAGATCCAACACGTACTTATATGAACTGGCAAAATAACACTTGGCAATGGAATGAATCTGTTAGGCCTTTGGATTCACCCTTCAAATTCAATGTCAAGAAAAAAAATTGAGTTTGATCTTTTGCAGCTGTCTAGCAGCTGAGGTTTTGGTTTAGGCAAAGCATAGTCAAGATAAGGTACTAAAGCTTGGTATGGTCATTGTTGTCCTGTACGGAAGACCTGAAAGTTGTTGCGGCTTATAAAGATGGTTCATAACTCCAATTTTGCCCATTTAAGCTCCCTGCATTATTAAAATTGATGGGCTTATCAGCAGGTGCATTTCCTAATATTTCTATCTAAAATGGTATAGTCCATTTTCATAGCACTCATAATGAATACAGTGTATTGTAAGAAACATGATGGATTATCCTCACTGAATACAAAGTGAATTTCCCTGAGCTTATTCACATTGATTAGATCTGGTGTTAAACTCAAAGACCTGAATCTCACACTGAAGAGTTTTTCCTGCGGACATTCTCTAATATTTAATTTCTATCTGCCCAGTGCCATGCAGGTTTAATTTCTGATTTTAAGGGTTTTAGCTTCCATTTCCTCATTTGCACCAGCAGTGATGTGCTCCGCTGATGATTTTATCACTGGGATACCTCGTGCTAGCAGACATTGCCTTGTCACTGTCCAGGTGTGAATTCTGGCATTGTTATTTCACTGCCACTCACAACTACTTTGAAAAGATATTGACCAAGAACTGAGGTTGACATCTACCAGCTTTGAGGCAGCCCCTATAAATCTCTCTACTCCAATGGCACTAAGCAACAATCTAATGACCACATACTAACTGGAGCCTTGTACTGACTAAGTTCCACTTCATGGCCATGCTGCTAGTCATGCACTGTCAAAATAATCTCCCTTTTTGTGCTGAAACACAGGCAGTGAAGTTATTACATGAATTAGAAGAAGTAAGTACAATTTGTCTCAGAGGAAAGTTAATATGAAGTCTTTTATCATGTCTAATCCTTTAACTGTCTGCCAAAGAGATTTTTCTTAAAATAGGTTAACCTGGTGCAAATGGTTAGCCATAAGCCAGCAAGAGTGGACAGTGGAAAATATTTCATCTTTCAACATCAGGAAAATATTTCAATGATTTAGAGCCAGGCCCTTGCAAAAGCAGAAGGCAAGTGACCATTTTTAACCCTGGCTTGAACATTCACTCTGGGAAAACTGGAAAACAAACCCATGGCCAGATCCTGACTTCAGTTCCAGGGATGTACCTGGATGGCTCCAGAACCATGGAGGTGACCTGCTGTGACTCCACTGAGGCATTAATACAGGTTTACACACTTCAGCACCACAGTGATTAAAATTGAGATCTGCTCCATATTTAAGCAAATATGGATCTTCTCCGTGGCCAAAAGCTGCATGACACTGAAAAAGAAGGATACACAAATATGAACTTTTTCTTATTTCCTGATGTGAAAATCCATTCTTATAGTCTCTTCTGCTGTTATTGTTCTACATTTTTTTATTGCTAACAATTCTAAAATATTTGTACATAAAATTAACCATCAATAAAATAATAAAATAATGTCAAAAGGTAGCAACCTTTGCTTTTAGCTAGCAGCTCACTCCATATATATACATGTGTATTAGACTGACAATTTGACAGAGTAAGCCTATCCACATCAATGCATAAGTAATTTAATACATATATTTGTGACTATCAAAAGTATTTTTTTAATGGCTCACTAAAAAAGATTTGGTTGAAGGGAAAAGAGGAATCCAAATTCTCAAAAGAAGCAATTATACAAAAAATTTGTATTGTAAATGCTTAATAAGCCATTTTTAGCTCACAGGGAATCCCATTGCACTGCTCTGACTCATAAACACTCAGCAAACACGGGATATGATACAGAGCTTTATCTCACCAAGAGGCTTCCAGTATGTGTCTGGAATGTTTTTTTCCCTTAATCATTATATGTGTTTTTAGTAGTAAGCAACCTATGTTTTAAAGGGAAGGAACACAAAAGCTATGTTTAACTGCAGTCAACAATTAGGAATTCCAAACAATTTGGCTCATCAATCAAAACATTCGCATTTCCAAAAAAAAAAAAAAAAAGAAAAAGAAAGACCCATGTCTAGCTAAATAGTCTTTTCACCTGGGGCTCATTAGTGCTGCAATTATTTCTCTCTCCTGTTTCTAACTAATGCACTGCTGGGAGTCCAGGCCAGGTGCTCCTTTCAGTGCTGTCTGCTCCCAGCAACTCTATCTGAGAACTCCATGTCTGCTCACACCCGGCTAATGTAACCTTTGGCTCTGCCCTGTTAAATCAGAGCACCCTCCAACTCCACATTAGAAAATGGAATAATTAACAAGTAGCAAGTCAGCAATGCCTGGGTGCCTCAGTTACATTTTATGCCTTTTTTTTTTTTTTTTTTTTTTTTGTGGGAACTGGTCACATCAACAGGTTATGGATTTCTAAAGGACGTATTAGAAAACTGAGTAATTTTCTTTTTTTTTCCAGCGGTAGACTGGTTTTATTTTAAAAACTCCCACCATTTACAGGATTTGGAAATGAAAAGTGGACCAATTCCCATTCTTTAGCCCATGAGCATGAATCTGGAGTATTACTACTTGACTGAAACGGCAAATAACTGTATGGGTTTTAAAGTACTCAACTAAACATACCAGACAATAGAGGACCACTGTTGTACATATCATCAGTGAATCTGATGCCACTCTGAGTCTGAAAACATTGCTTGATTCATTCCTTTATGCATATAATTTCAAATAGAGAGTACAGAATCACTAAAAAAAAAAAAAATTTCTGTTGTTTTCCAGTGCATTACCTTTCGATTTAGCGATAAACTTCTATTGATTTCTGAATGTCAGTCAAATAAGAAATGAAGTTTATGATTCTTTTTGGTCCTGCCGTCATTCACAGTAGAAATACTCTGAGGAACCACTGAAAGCAGGTGATGTTTATTTGAGAAAGGACCCACAGAGCATTTACAGACTGGGAGCTCCAGTAGACAAAATTTCTTAGAGTTTCTACTAGTGTATTGTATCATCAGCTGATGCTGTGGTTAAAACTGTGGTGTACATCAACATTGCAAAGTTTAATTCTGGATGCTCCTTCAAGTTTCACTTCTCACCAGTGCATGAAGATGCTCCAGACTGTTTAAAGCTTAGACAAAAATGCTTGTGTCAGATTGAAATTTGTCATTGGGAGCTGCACAAATAGGCACACAAATAGTTGGACAGTCTACAGAGTGTATGAGCCATATCACCTACTTTAAGATCTAAAATGAGCAGGAAATTAGAGGAGGAGAGAGAACCCTGGCAAACACTAACACAGGCTGATCCCATATCTTACCTTCTCATGCTGCTTTCCATGTCCAACCCAAAGAGCTGGACCTAGAGCTCTGTTTAAAATATCTACATACAGCTGCCATGGAATAGTAGGATGCTTTGAACAAAATCTAATGGGAAAAATGTTATTAAGAAAAGAGTCTCTTTTACCTATTATTTTTTGCAGTATGCTGTAGACAATAACTTACATTTATATTCTTGTAGTCATTTGGGCTTTCACAAAAAAAATCACAACGGAGCTTCCCTATTTAAGAATTCTGAATCAGGATCATGATATATTGGTTAAAACACAGACATCTTTCAGTTTGCATCCCTTTAGAAAACAGCTAACTTTTTTTCACTATTGTCTTTTTTTCCTAGTATTATTTAAAAATAAATCAAAAAAAAGTCCAATGAACTCAATGAAATGTTGTAACAGCAGTGTTAAAACTTTTACCTAGAAGAACATAGAATAGTGTTAAATTTGAGATTATGACTCTGTTTTCAGAAAGAAAGAGATGTACTTTCACAGGCATAGGCAAACATCAAACTTCAGATCTACTGTTGTCAGTAGGAAATTCAGATTTTTGGCTTGGTAACTGTGATTGGCAGCCTTCTACACTGCCATGTCTTCTCTATTGGATCTACTTGATAAGAGATGTTGCAAGGATACACAAATTATCATAATTGTTGGAATATGGAATCCAAAAGATTATTGTGGATCCCTAGAAAAGGAAGAAAAACTGCTTAAGGTATCTCTAGTTTTATGATGGATTTTGGATGCCAATAAAAGATTTTACATATATATATATATATATGCGCATCTCAAGATACATATGTATATATATATGTATGCATATTGATATATTGCCATGATCCAACCCCAAAAAGCAATCTGGTAGAGGCAACTTAAGGGATACTGACAATAATTTATAAACAAAAAGTCATCCCAGAATATTAGGTTTAATAGTAAAAATGATCACCAGTTGCATGTCTGAGTGTAGGTTTAAATCCAGCTGTGTATCTAAATGGGGCACAAAATTTAACTTCAGGACATGTATCAAATCAAAATCATCCGAATGCCAAAATCCTTCCAGCTTGGGGCAGTTCAGATCCAGATCTAGATTCCAGCTTTACAGCCAGAGCTCCTCATTTGACCTAAGTCTTGATTTCCTTAGCTTTTGTGATTTTAAATTGAATCGCATACTTCCCATTCTTTCATCAAAGTAAATGTATCACTGTGTTTCTTTACCCACTAATCTGACTAGGACTAAGCAAGTGCACAAGAAACACTTTTAAAAGGGTTGCTCTAGATTTAATTGTTAATTTCATCATGGTGTTGCTCATTTTGTCTTCACCTTGCCTAGGTGAAGCCTCAATCATAACACATACCACTTGTTATATAAAGATCCTGCAAGTGATTTATGGAACTCAGCATGTATTTTATTTAAGGGGAAAATCACAGCAGGGACAGATTTCATGCCTGTATGTGGGCTTCTCTTAGCTCGCCTACTTGCTGCCTCACAATAAATGACACATGTGCGACTCCAATCATTTCTGTGCTTTTACAAAGTATTTGTAGTATTTATGTGCAGGCAAATGAGACCCCTGGGTACATTTTGGAGTTCATGTTTGTAAATTTGCGAAATTTCATCTCAGGTGACTGTCATAAAAACCGCAACGAAATTTATATTGAAAATTGTCTTAATGAAACATGCAAGAATGAGCAAACAAAAAAGCTGCCGAGAAAAACTGATAGTGTTTGATGCATTAGAAGTCACAACTGCAAATCGTTAGCATTTTTAACCAGACATTTTCCTGTGCAACAGAGCTGAAACTGGATGTCCACATTCAGAAACATACCAAAAGCCAGTAGACTTGAACTCCTGCCACACCAAGGTTATTAAAGTTTAACACATAGGGAAAGTACTGAGAAGGACTGAAATTACACGGCTGTGCACAGCCAGAGACTTTTACTGTGCTGAGGAGAACTAGCACTAGTCCCTTTCAATCAGTGGGACTAATTGACTGAGTAATGTGATCCCCAATATAGATACCGGTACCTGCAAATGACAAAAAGTCAAACACAGGGAGATCAGAGGCCCCTGGGGTCTGTGGAAAGATGCTGACTGACCATTGCATCTTTAAGCAATCTGTCTTTCCAGAGAAGGTCTGAAGGACACGAAGAAGGTGAACTTGGTTGCCTCGTGATCTGGAGTGACAACACGCAGCAGCCTCTCTGCTCAAGATAGTGTTGAAATTGCAGGTGTAACCGGTCCTGAATAAGGAATATAACTAGTGAAGCAGGAAAGGGAGAAAGGCCCCTTTGCTGCATAGACAGTGCTGTGCAGGAATGGGAGGCTGGGCTGTATCCCTCAAGTTTGCCCAACTTGGAGGCCATCCTGGCTGCTCCTGCTCTGGTTTCATGAAGACGGCGTCAAGCAAAGAAGTGAGCTTACAGTCCCTCCTGTAAAGGACAGATGCTGGCCACTCTAGGGACAGAGAAGATTTGCGGTGGTAGCCAGTTGCAAGCATGCTCATGCAACCTGTAGTGATGGCCATGGATGAGCCAATATGGGCCCAAAAGATTCCTCAACATCAGCAGGAGCAAGACGAAATCAGCCTGGTGAATTAATCAAGCCAGGCATGAAAAATGCCAAACTTTACTCAGTTACACTACTATAAAATAGAAATATCTCTCAATTTTCAACAGTCCAAGTGTAAGAAGAAGCTATCCCAAGATAACTGAAGCAGATGATAATGTGAAAAGTGGAATAACCCTGAAATGTATCAACCACCTCCATGCTTACACCATAGTAACTGAAATGATAGCTGACAGTTACCGTAAAGCTTCACCAAAGGACAGAGGAAATGATAATGCTGTGTTCTTACCGGCATTTCATCACTGTTGTGCTTGTGTTCTGGGGAAGCTCTGCAAAACCTGTACCTGTTTTATTCACTTACTGCACAGGCATGCCTTGGAACAGTGTAAGAATGCTGTAAGAAAAGGAATACTAACCAGAACAGAAATTAAGCTGGGCTTGACAGCTGCAAGGAAAGTGCAATGCTGGCAAGATTGATAAGGTGCTTTCTGGAAGAAGATTTTTTGAATATTTGTTCAGGAATTCATGATACCCAAAGGAGTGAGCAAATAATAAGAAAGTAAAGGAGCAATATTCTTACCTCTTTAGTGCTTCTCAATGTGTTGTGTATTCTCTCTGGTCTTTGATGGTAGAAACTGGAGGACAGCCCACTTCTAGAGTGCTATTGGGACTTCATATAAAAGAGAAATCTCTCCTATGCTATAGATATAAACAAAATATATGTGTTATAGGATATGAATTGTTGTGCAAATCATTCTGTTCATCTCAGCTAAATTCACCTTGAAACTATAAATTGAATCATATCCTGTAAGAGGGGAAAGTAGCAGGGTGGGGGAATGGCTTTCTGCTGGGGTAAATTTATGTGGCGATTTCTGTGAAGAGGGACTAAGACTTTAGGAGAATGCAGATTTCTGTCTTTAAAAGCACACGTGCAGGTAGGGCAAATCTGATTTAAATGAAGTATTGCATGTACACTTTGGGTGGGTAGACTAAACTAGCTTTCAGAAATCTCATTTGCATTTATATAAGGAATATTTTGAGTTATTAATAAAATTGCTGTTTTCCCATAAACTGCTTATCTTGGACATCTCTGTTTTCCTCCTCATTCCTGAAAGAATGTCTGGAAATAAGCTGTAGGACTGGAAGTGCTGATTCATTGGTGCTATAGGGTCATAATTCTCACAGGATGGATACTAGGATCCTAAAACCTTTGCTCGCGGATGGTAAAAAGGACCAGACTTGAAGTAAATTGCTGCTCAGCATGGGCAAGCATGCACAATTTGGTTGGGGCCAGTAGGAGCATGGCATGGTGGCAGAAAGTATGGTTGGGAAGACTGCTCACCCTCTCCAGGCAGCAACGAGAGAGAGTCTGAGACTCACACAGTTGCAGTAGCTGTCACGTAGGATCAGAAATGTATATCCCACAAGATCAGTTTCCTACTGCTGCAAGGGCAGATGTTTCTGGGGCCTCATTCCTTCCAGTCGTCATCTTCCTGGCCTGCATGCAAGTGCCAGAAGCACCCTGTCTGGATGGCAATGTTTCCAAGAATCCTATTAGAGTACACTAGCTCATTAGACCCAAGGATTCACAGATATTTTGTTTTTAAGCTGCCTCCACATTGCAATGCTGAGAAGCAGTCTGTAGATTTTGTATAATTTCCAAATTGTCTCTATCAGCAATCATGTATATTCATATTTAACGTAGAGTTCCTGCCATTGATGTATTAGGCAAAGGAAGAAATGGTAAAGCAGGCTTCCCTCAGATGGTCAATGTCAACATTTTCAATGTGATCGTTATTTGTCTTATACATACCAAATCCATCAATTTACAAAACTGCTGCTATATTTTATAGAGTCTCAGAATATAAATCTCTTAAAAATATGGAGTTTCAAAAGGTCTGGAGAGAGCTGAGACCAAAGGTCTCTCAGTTAATTTCCATGGGTTTTTTTCTTCCAAACAGCTTAGGTATTTTTGAGCTTCACAAACAAATTTTAAGCTCCACTTAAATTGGACTGAGTGTGAAGAGCTGATCTTGAGAAGTTATAGCTGCATTAGCGTAAGGATTTAAGCTGGTGTGGGAAATAGGCCTGCACAATCAAACCAAAATTCCTCCATGGCACAGAAGTTTACCCGCTTCTTATCAGAATCTGTTCAAAATTTAATTTGCATTACAATTATGGTTACTGTAATATTTCACAGAGGCTAAAATACTCAAATAACAGAAACATCAGATAAAAGCAAATTGCTGCAGAGATTTTTAAAGTTATTTGTAAGTTCTTTGATCTTTTAGATTTGTAAGCTAACATCAATGAGCACTGTTTCTCTCTTTGCTTTGTTTATGCATCTAGATTTATCTTTCAGTGAAGTAAGGTAAATGTTTCTCTGGTTTTAGCTGAGTAGTGATTTTTCCTTTAAAAAGATTCAATCCGTCCTTACCAATTATTAGCAACATCTTGAAATGAGGCTCTGCTAATTAATCAAAATCTTCTTGTGTGCTCAGACAAGCCAGCCCCAACTGACCTTGAAAGTACATGAAAGCACAGAAGTAAAACCAAGAATTTCTTGGCCAAAGAAAACATCTTTATTCTTTTAATAGGCATGGAGGAAAAGACTGCTTAGTGCAAAGAACTCTGTACAGCTGAGCTCTTTTACAGTTTTAGATGGAGCAAATGAGGCCATGAAAAAGGAGCATTTTTAAAAGTATCCAGGCCTTCACTGAAGTCAGTGGTAAAATTTCCTTTTACTTCAAAAAAGCAGAAGTTCTACCAGAGCAGGGCAGATCTGAAAGTCCCATTTTAATTGTGTTATTGCTGTTAAAAGTGTTTTTCATGCCAGGAAGAGACTCTCTGTGGGAATTTATAAAGGCAGGCTATAGTCTGCAGTTTAGTATCAGCATATTGCATGCCATTATAATGAGAAGACTGATTTGCTTTCCACTCACCCCGTTATGTCTTGCAAAAGAAGTAGACCATCTTTGCAGATACAAATTCGCCCCTGTTTTCTGGATTAGCATAAAGCAAAACACCAGCAAAGCCCTGCTTAAACTTAGGGGAATGGCCGTGCTGGGCAGAGCACTGGAGTGGAGCTCAAGCAGTTTCTGTTCTCAACTTCTCCATTAGGCCCTGTGAATATTAGCCTGTAAGGAAGTATGTTTACAAGATAGTCAAAGATACTTGATTAAAGATAACATCCAAGAGCTAAAAAAAATATCCTGGGTTGTTAACAGTTGGTTTTACTTTAAGTAGACTGGAGAATGCAGTCAAGAGCCTCCAAAAATTCGGAGATTTGGCTAAAATGGTCTCAAAACATAATAAAAAACATTTAGGAAGCTAGTATCATATCATCTTGTCATCAAAACTTCAAGGTAAGGAAGAGCAGCATACAATAGAGTTCAGCTTTATTTCCTTTGTGCTCTGTCAATGGCCTAGTCCAAGGACATTTATACAGCTGTCCTGATGCAGCAACCCATTCTTGACAGACCCTCAGGTTGATTCAAAGAATACCCAGCAGTTTATTTCATTTAGCCCTTTAAAGAGATGTTTTATAGCTACTCAGGAGGGTTCTTTTGCACCCAGTTATGTTTACTGACCCAGATTAACCCTTCATGCCTAGCAAATAACTTTCTGCTTCCAGCTTGCATGGCCTTTGGAGGGTCAGTGTGAAGCAGCTTGGCGCTATTCGAGAGAAACAGCAAAACTGCCTCATATCACGCATTTGCTTTGATCTGACGTTCAGTCCTCCCATCAGCCAGAACTGAGCAGAGTGATGATTCAGGAAATTTGCACACTGCGCGAGAAGGAGAAAGGTCTTATGGGATTAACTGTGTCCTACTGATCGAGGCGGGTTGGCATCCAGAAAAGCTGCTATGCACCCATGCTTGGTCTACTGTCTCTTCACAAAGAATAAATAACAAGCTACTTGTTGATATTCACACCTTTGGGCTAGGTTTTGTCTCAGACTGTGCCATTGTGAGGTTGCAATCAAGAGTACAAGGTTCACATTGCACAAGTCCTCATTGTGTGACGAGAAGAGTGAGGGCATCCCGGCCAGGCTCTCGGCAAGAGTCACCGTTCCCTTTCAGACACATGGGACTGGACAGTGCCTACTTGTGGAACAAATGGGCAAGATCAAGAAAGAAATTTTATCTACCTGTCCCAGATTTCACACACCAGGGGTGACTCTTAATATGAGACTGTCTATCCCCTTTTAATTTTCTGTCAGTATTTTCTCCAGAAGACAGCACACACATCCCTTACTCAGAGCTATCTATGGCCAAGACTGAAATTTTAATTTTCAAACCACTGCGAGTTATTCCAGTACAAAAACAACTTCTGAAGAAAGGCATTCACTTTAAAATAATATTTTTTGTGCTTAAAAAAAGAAGTGAGACACTTTCATTCAAACTTGAAAAAGGTGCATTTACTGACTGAGAATGTACAATAAATATTTAGTTTGTGTAGGGTTTTTTTTTTCCCCTTTTCTCTGTCTTTTTGAAGATGGAGTTGCTGGAGATTCCAGACGTATTGAACAAACTGTTCTGTAGCTCCATGCTTTCCATAATTTTTTCCAACCGCACTGTATCAACATCTAAAAACAACAAACAGGATTCTGCAAAGGATGCATATTGTTATTTAAAATAGACTTCTGAACATTTTTTTCTTTTTTTTTTTTCCTAAAAAAATCTCCTTTTTATATAGAATTTGGCCTACTAGGCTTGAAAGTACTGCCTGTTTAAAAATTATTTACTCTTATGCAAACATTCATGTGGTTTCCTCAACCTTATTTTAGAATATTTATCCCCAGAGAATCCAGGAGCCTAAAATTAAGGATAAACTAAGACTATTTGGTTTCCCTGAGGAATCGGTAGCAACTGCGCACTAAAATGGCAGTGGCGTCACAAGTTCATTTGTATGCCAGACTTTGTCTGGAACTGCAGCGCAGCCCCAAGCTGTTGCACGTATGCCTAGCATATTGCTACAGTCAGGGTAGGGCAGTATTATGCTCACAATGAAAATATAGATAAAAAAGTACTTCTGATTTATTTATAAAATGGCACAAACATTCATTAAATAATTATTTGAATAACTCTGAATTGGAATGTTTTAAACCAAGTTCTTCAGTTTCAGTGTTTCTTCTCAAAAAGCCCTTCTAAGATGCTATACCAGCAGTGGCATTCGTCTGTCGCTGCCAACTCCCCAACAATTAGAAATCTTTTGCCTCAATTTTTAGCTCTCTTTTCTTTTTCACTTCTGATGTGGATTAAAGCCTGCAGTCACAAATCTGATAGTTTGAGGACATTTGATCGTGCAGTATTTACCCATTATTTGCTTTGTTTACCCAAGGGAAAATTAAGTGCCATGCCTCAGAACAGTGAGATCTGTAATACACTGATGCCTTCAGTGATCTCTGGCAGATGTTAGTCTTTGGGAAAAAAAGAAAAGCTGCGTCTCTAACTTGGGAAGCCAGTTTTGAAAACTGCCTTTCTTTGCAGGTGCACATGTAATTATTTGTCACAAAAACTATACAAAGGTGAGAACGTTTCTGATGAAATAATGATTTAATGTTAGTTTATTTTTCAATATGGAAAACATGTCTTTCATTCTCCTTATTCTCATCCTCCTTGGGTAATCCAGTGAAACACATCTAGGGATATGCAGTTTCCTTACTTTACAGAATGCACTTTTTTGAAGAGAACCGCAGAGATTTTCTTACCTCTCAGATTTATAAAATGCAGGTTCTTTAGCTAGGAGTAGGACATATGTACCCTGCCACCCAACTTCTCTGTAGCAGTGTGTATGCTTGCCTTAAGATTTGCAAGGAAATAAGAATGCCCTATTTTATTAGGGGTATGTCTTAAAAATATACGCAATAAATTTCTGATATAACTTTAATCCTTATTCATATACAAGGGCATGTCTAATATATATTAATATTGTAAGTAAGTAACATTTCCTTCTTGCAATACTTTGTTGGTGGTAAGGAAGTGTTTTACATCATTACTGTTTAACCTGAGTATAAAAGTGAAGAGATACTAGACAGAAACCTGAAACGCCCTCAGTACTACGTGTAACACACAACTCTGCCATAGGAGTAAACTAAAAGCCTCATTTCGCTAACTTCTGGTAGACAGTGGGCTCCCATTGAATTTTTAAGCGCCTCAACACCCTGCAGGTTAAAGTCCAAGAGAATCTAAATCCAAGTCACCCTAGGGGAGTTTGACAGTGTCTGTGGCAAGATCTTTTAGGTTGATTCATGGAATAATACAAAACATCAGCCCCACAAAGCTGTTCTCATATACTTGGTTAGGTGGCAACATGATATATTAATGCCCTGAATCATTACAGTAGAAGAGCAGAATAAGCATAAAGGACACATTAAAATGTAAAGCCTTGACCTACTCACATTTAACATAGGAGAGCTGTTCTCTGGTATTAAGTCATGTGATCAAAATCCTGTTAAAAAGACTGAGATGATTTACACAGCATTGAGCAAAAGATCCCTAGAAATGCTGTTATGGAATATTTGTTTTCAAAAAAGCAGGGAAGCGTAGAGGACCAAAGACCAAACCTCTCGCTCTTACTTACACTGAATATGACAAGTGTTACATGAACAGTCCCTGTGAATTTGAAACAGGATTTGAGCAAAGAATTTCTGTTAATGGAGGAAGAAACCTTTTTCATTTTTTTTGCTGACATTTTTTGCTACATTTCATGTAGCTGCCTATACGAAAGCCTATGAATAAATCTACACACTAAGAAACTCCATGAGAAATGAGATCAGAGCTTGACAAGTAGCTTTCATCAAAAACATGCCAGGAATGGGAAGCTCATCTTCTAAGAATTATATATATAAGACATGAGGCAAGGACAGAAAAAAATTCTTCTTTTTAAGGAGAAATTATAAACTGAGTATAAGAGTCCAGACCTGTAGCTGAAATAAGTTGATATGTCTTCCCTGGAATCAGTAAAACTATGCTAGCTGAAAGTCAGCAACTTGGTATGGACAAAAACGGCTGTAGCAAGAAAACCAGAATGGCAAAAAGCCTGGTTGTTTGTACACGTACTTAAAATTCTCAGTATTGGTCCATTAGTAGGAATTAACAGCTACTTTTCAGAAAATTCAGCTTTGCTCCCAAATGCAAAACTCAGACTAGGCTTAGTTAGCCAACCAACCACTTGAAGGCATTTCTTCTGTACAAAGTATTGTAATTGCTTTCACATATGGCAAATACAGTTATGCATCTCACCGGTAGGGTGGATTATAAATGCGCTTCGTGAACAATGACTTGTATTTCAATAGATAGCAGCTGCGTTTCTATAAGGAATGTTACAGGAACTTGTGGCCAAAGCCAGGGGAAAAAAAAAAAAAGGCCAGTCAGGTAAAGGGGAAGATATAAGTTCCCAATCCTGAGAAAAGAGAGATGGCCTTAAATTAGTCGCTCAGCTTGCTGTACCTAGCCCCATTCAAATATGCAAGAATGATTGATTTAAGAGAGTATGTAAAACTTCCCTCTCTCAGCAAGAGTACAGTTACTATTGAAACATGTGTGCCTTGTTTTAAACAATCTCCATGAAAGAAGGGCACAAAATGCTCATTTGAGCTAAAATTATTTCACGGATTATGGAATTTACTGTGTCTTATTTATAAAAGTGGCTACCATCACAGATGCGAACTGTACAAACGGACAGAACTGATTGATTACTCCATAGATAAACTCATTTCACACATAATCAAGAAAAATTAACATTTGAAATATGGGAATAAGTACAGAATCAATTCAGTTTCAAGCATAATAATGAAGTTGTTCTAGATGCATAAGAAGTGCAATTAGAAGAGTGTCTCAAGTAAAAAGGACAATGGTTTGTTAAGAACACACGATTTTATTCTTAGCTTTTTATTTTCCTTCTACTATCAGACAGGTCATCCTACATACTATTGCTGCTCCACTAAAGATCAGCCCTGACAAATGAAGTTCAAGACAGTATACGAACACAGTGAGAGAACAGTCTGCTGGTCTCTGTCTTCACAATAGCATCCAAAGAATATTATAGCTGTCTGTGACATAAATGCCAGCAACAAGAGCCAGTCATACACACATACATTAACATCTGGTTTGGAGCATGATCTAGGATTTAACCTATGTTAAGAAGAAGGTAAGTTTCTTTTTAAACCATTTTTCCAATTTGAAATTAAATTTTAAATTAAAAATCCTGATTCCATTGAAATCAAGGGAGTTTAGCCATTAGCCTTCGACTTCTGTGAATGAAGATTTTCCACAGCAGCTTCTACATAAGGCTTTACTGAGTAATGGGCATCTATATGGCAGTAGTGTCAAGGTGTGCCAGCAGAAATCAGAACCTCTTTGTGCTCTGCTATGCAAACCTATAGTGAGAGACCACCCCAGCCTTGGACATCTACCATCTCCACCTGTTATCATCTGTGGGCAAAGGAGACTGAGGTCAGAGCAATTACAGAGACAGGAGGGTGATTTGCTGAAGATCATGCAATACAGCCAAGTATTCTCCATCTCATTTTGCTGCCGTGGCTATTATGTTGGTTTGCCCTGCATTTCAGTTTGCCCACAAAACATATTCTTTAAGCTATACCCAGAAGTAGATATTATCTGACAAAGAGCTAATAAATAGTGTTGAGCTTTAGAATTTTTCACGTGCATTTTATTTTTTCTGTGATATTCTAAGGGACCAGTTTCATCTGCAGTTGTGGGAAGGCAAGAGAAAATAAAACAAAACTCCCCAAATTTAATACCTCCCAAAGACTCCCACATATTGGACTGCTAGTTATACTCGCCTAGCTTGGTTTGCCTCCCAGGCAAGATTTATATATTCTGTTGTTCGAAAATTCTACAACCAGTGAAAGTAATTTCTTCTCCTTATAAGTGATATTTATAGAAGTGTTTTTTGCCTGGGCTCCAGGTACTAGAACCCTCTGAAAACCTCATATGCAAATTGAACGGTAAGTGTCTCTGACCACACACCTGAAGGGTGGGACTCTCAACACCACACTGAACTGCCTTCAGCTCTGGGGGCCCCAACACAAGAAGGACATGGACCTGTTGGAGCGAGTCCAGAGGAGGCCATGAAGATGATCTGAGGGCTGGAGCACCTCTGCTGTGAGGACAGGCTGAGAGAGTTGGGGTTGTTCAGCCTGGAGAAGAGAAGGTTCTGGGCAGCCCTCAGAGCAACCTTCCAGTACCTAAAGGGGCCGACAAGAAAGGTGGGGAGGGACTTTTGACAAGGGCAGGGAGTGATAGGACAAGGGGCAATGGGAAAGAGGGAAGATTTAGATGAGATACGAAGAAGAAATTCTTCCTGGTGAGGGTGGTGAGGCAGTAGCAGAGGTTGCCCAGAGAAGCTGTGGCTGCCCCATCCACAAGTGTTCAAGGCCAGGTTGGATGGGGCTTTGAGCCACCTGGTCTGGTGGAAGGTGTCCCTGCCCATGGCAGGGGGTTGGAATGAGATGGTGTTTAATGTCCCTTCCAGCCAAACCTTTCTATGACTGTATGAACCTGAGAAGGGGCCTCTCTTGCTGTGCTGCTTCCCAAGTTCCATCCAGCCTCTTTAACTGCTGCATCAGGCCCTCAACCAGAAAATAAATTCAACTGCTCCTTTATGTAGGCTTTATTACATTAAAAAAAAAAAATTAAGAACCCTCTCCCTGAACTGACATCAGAAGTGCCTTTTTACCCCAGCTTGGTTCTGTCCCTATCTTTTCCCCTCACCATTCTCTGAAGGATACCTGGGGAAGTTAGCCAGAAAAGAGGAACTGTTTCCCATTATCTTCGAATATATTATGGGATAAGCGTCACTCAACAACCAGCCTTACTCAATCACCTAGCAATCCCCTCTCTTCTGAACTGTAACCGATCACGTCACCACTTCAGCTGTTTAGCCAGATTGCCATGTCGGTCTCAGGAAGGTGAACTGCTGCTCTTCACACCTTACTCTGGCTGCAGCCTGTGAGCTGCATTGCCTTGGGGCCCTGACAGGCTATGTAAAATCTTGTTTGCCCAAGATTGCATCCTCCTCCCCCACCAGCCATTAGCTGCATATGTGTAATTTTTCATACTTGGAGCGATTGTTTGAATGGGCCTCAGAATAGCTTTAGAAATCTAACCTCACCTTGTCCTGCAGACGGAAAAACGGAGTAACAACAAAAAAAAAATCTCGCAAGTATAATACGTTTCTGTTAGTCTGCCAAACACATGCCGAGGAACCCAGCAACTCCTGGACAGCGAAGTGATCAGCATGGGATTGTACTGGTGGTGTGCAGTTAAAAGTCCTGGGATTTCTTTGAATCATAGCCTAGCCTTGTGGTTGCTAAGCTAGATCAGATGAGTAGTCTCCTAAGCTCTACCTATGTATGATATTGAATTGACCACTGATGTTCTTAGCAAGGTCGCTGTTTTTAACATAACAGTTAAAGACTCAGCTAAAAGACGGTCATTACTAAAAAGCTAATGTGATAGGTGACTTGGAGTAAGTGTTTCTGAGGGATAAATAGCTAGTCAGAGTACATAAAACATACCCTAAGACCTTGGCTCATGCACAAGGAGGAGACTCACAGGAAGGGAGGAGACTGCTGAGTATTCACATGAGCAGGACAAGCCCAGGGACAAAGTATTGAAAACAAGAGCACAACTAATGCTCAGTTGTGCGACCTCATGGACTGTTTCAGCACATTTTGCTGTGTGGTAGAGTTCTTTGAGTCAAACTGTTTTGGGAGATCACCTGAAAGATGTAAAGTTTAAGCAGTTTATCTTGTGCTAAATCCGGAGCAAAATAAGAGCTCACTCATTGTCTGTCACTCACGGGGCTGTGAAAGTAAAAACCTTCTTCTTTAGGACAAAGGAAGGAAGAATACCTGAATTATCTGTCTGTTGTTAGTTCTGTAAGCATGGATCTGACCAATTCCCTGTCATGAGCAAGGTGGTGTTCTTTGAAGAAAGCGATGGCAGAAATCATAGAATCATAGAATCATTATGGTTGGAAGAGACCTCAAAGATCATCAAGTCCAACCACGGAGGTGGAGGTGGGAATGTTGAGGTGGCAAATTATGCTACACCATCCTCCCAAATCTTTTTGCTGTAGTGTTTGCATACTGTTTGCTGGACTGTTCTGAATCCTAAATTATATTTTATGTTTGTCTTATGGGCAAAAAACATCCCTGGACTAAAAACATTCCTGTGTTTTGTCTGAAGCTGGTTATCACAAAGTCAATCAGTCACACCTTCGTACACCTCCTCTGTAAGTCTGTGGGGTATGGAGAGGGTTATTTTTATACAAACCCACCATATCTCCCTGTACCTCTAATAAACACAGTGTCTCATATTTTCATCACAGGCATAGGCAAACCACCATTCCCTGCAGTTCTGTACAAATCATAGGTTGTGTACGCTGGAAACTTTGTCGTTCGCTGGCTTTTGTGAAACCGAGATACGTATCCCTTCAAGTTTCTACATATCTTATTTTCTCCATTTTTCAGCTAACCACTTTGCTCAAACAGTAAAATCGTTGTCAAATGTATGGCGAGCAATGCCCATGAAGTTTGGCTTTTCTGTAGGGGAAAGTGTTTTTGGGATAAGGGTCTGCGAGAACTGTCTGAGGGAAATACTGCACATAAAAGTTTCACAGAATCCCAGAAAATATTTTCAAGGAAACCTGTAGATATTCTCGAGGGTCTCTTACAAATGACTAAGGAGGTGCTGCCTTCACTGAGTTTGTAGAGCACTTTCAACTTCAATCTCTCTCTCAAACACAAGGTGAAAAGTCCTGTGATGTTTGCTACTACCCACATCTAATTTGAACCATTTAGCAAGGCCTCCAGTTCATTGTTTTAAAATCATACATCTTAAAACTGCACAGCTGTTCACCTCTGATTGCCAGCTAGATAACAGCTATAAAATACAAACCATAAGACAAATATTTCTGCAGATTTGCTAAGTTATAGCCATCCAAAAATATTCCCTCTGCTGCCCAATATGCAAACACCCTTTCTACTGTTAGGTTTTATGACTGCTGAGTATGGAAGTAGTAAAAAATGTGATACCATTGTGCTATACCATAAACTGCTATTTCACTAGATTCCCCAATTTCTTTGGGGAAATCTAGCGCAAAAAAGCAATTTATGTGGAAAAACCCTAATTTATTAGAAATACCTTTCTTCTCAGATACAGTCAAGTACATTACCATAAATATGTTTTACAAATACGGTGCTCTGAGTACAGACCACCCCTATTACTGCCCGTGGATTGAAACCTGGGGTTTGCCTGCGCAATACTGCTTCGCCAGTTCTAACAGCTCTGCATTAATATGGTGTGGAAAACCTATATATAGAATACTTTTGTTAAAATCAGATTATACTAATTCTATATGAAGTGCTTTAATGAAAAATGTTTAATGGCTGAAATACTATAAGACTGCAGTTAGAGTGCAGGTGCAAAAATGATATTCTACACTCCCTGGAGAGCAAACTTGTACATACTGTGAAATATCAATTAAAGTTTATAGTTGCCTGTACTGGTTAAATGTCTTTTTCATGGGAAATTTTCATCTTCTGTTATGAAGCAATCACTCAGGTTAAAATGTGTACTGAATTATGTGGGCATTTTGAGTTATTAAGGAATAGATTTGTTTTACAAGCAAGCTGTAAGCATTCTTTGCAGTTTTTATGAGGTCATCTACATGACTTTTAAATGGCACTCTTGGCCAACCTCGATTCTCAGATCAGTTCATTAATTCACACAGCTGTCTTTAAAAAATACAAGAATAATATATACTGGAGTCTGGAAGAAAGAGGTGGATTTCAAGGCTGTATTTCAATCAAGGGGCCTGTTGACATCATAAACTATGAGAGGACAGCCTAAGCTGTTTTGTGAACAGCAGCAAGCTTGTAATTGAAATACAGCCTGCTTAATTGATTTCTTTTAGAATACATGGAGAAAGGATGCAAAATTTCACTTTCAAGTGAGCACACCTCCCAGAAAGTGTTATCTGGGACATTCGCAACATTCGGTGTTGGCAGAGGTCACCCCAATGAAATCTTGTATTCTATGCTATAGGCTATGGTAGTCAGCCTGCTCACATGCTTCTGGATCTGAATGGGGAAGATCTGGATTTAATTTCTGATTCTGCCACACTTCCTGGGTGCTTTTGAACAGGTGTTTGATCTCTCTGTGCTTCTGTTCCACATTTTTTTTTATTTTTGAATAGTACATCTTCTTTTTTCCTTTCTTACCTACCTTTTTTCTATATTACCTTGTTAACTTAAGAAGTTTTTCTGCCAGGGTCTGTCTGCCAACAGGTGTTTATATCATAGTTAATGTAACCTGTTGAGACCTCAAGATCCTCCTGGAGAGCAAATAAAATCTCAAATATACTGATACAGGCAAAAAACTGTTAGGGGGATGTTTAAGAGAATGCAACCTGGGCTGACAAATTTGGATCAAAACTTTCTAACAAGACCATGCTCTCCCTATTTTTAATATGCCTCTCCACAGTCTGGTAGAGAACAAAAGTCAAAATCTATGAAATACTTGCAACTAAGTAGGTGCATAGTGAAAAAGGGGCAATCGTCACAGAGTGTCATTCAGAATGGGATGACCAAGACAATGAGGATCCACCCCAAGATTTTCTTTCTTCACCTTGGTTGCAAGTAGAAAGTAACACAAACAGTAAGTACAGAGCTAACGGTTGTGATACATTTATACTTGGTTTTCTTTTTTCTTTTTTCTTTTTTTTTTTTTTTTTTTAATGTGTTTGAATTAAGTCAAATAAAGTTGATTAGAGGCACATTTGAGCTGAATCTCCTGCAGTTAATTTATGGATAGTATTTTAGAATTCACTGAATTCTGTTTTCTGAGTGTGCTTGAAGTCATCCTGCAGTGCTGGTACCAGGCTTAAGCTCTTTCCTTTCTTTGACTTTTGGGTCAATCCAAGTTGAGAGCTGTTAGCAGCTAGAGCCATTCTGTAGCCTACATGGGCAAGATGAGATGAGACACCTTTCATCTCAGAAAACCTGCTGTAACCTCTGCAGGCAGCTCAAATCTAGAATGTACCCACTGTCAGTGGGTATCAGTGAGATCTCTGAAGGTCTATCGTGGGAAACAGAGTTAAATCAGCACCAACAGGGCCTTGCACTGATGCTGGCATATCCATTTGCCAAGTCAATATTTGGATTTCACTCCTTGGGGTTTCTCTCTTTAAAGCCTTTCAGTAAGAATTACAATTTTTGCCATAGCAGATCTTCCTGTAGTCGTAATTTAACATAGAAGCATAAACGTCAATCAAGCTTGCTTAAAACTACAATATTTGGAGTCTAGAAAGGATTTAATTATATTTACATCTAAATAATCTACTGTTGTTCAGAGAAGCCTTTTAACGAAATTCCAGATCAGCAGACAGACCTGGTGGAATATAACCCGGAATATCTCAGATCAGCTGGAGTATTGAGCTGTACAAAGAAACCCAAATCCCGCCCAGACTCTCACAATACTGGAATCAGGGGTGGTCAAGAACAACATCTTAGTGAATGGGGCACAAAAGAGTCCATCTCCTGACCACAGAGCAAGAAAGTCAGGGAAAAAAAAATAATAAAAAAAAAAGGAAGCTAACATGGGACAAAGAGAAGTGTCCTTTCAAATTATATATAGAAATTCTCTCTAAAGTCCTAAACCTATCTAATTATCTGATTTCTGTGGTAGGAGCTGGAAAAACATTGGCAGTGACACACTTGTCACCCATTGTAGCTGTAAATGCGTAATGCACAGATGATTTACCTTCTGTTTGCTCCCTGCCCAGCAGCAGAGAGACTTCAGCAGGACGAGATGACAGGCAGTGTGTGCTCACGCTGATCTTCCTCCACAGCAGACTCAGGAGCCGTTTTTCCTGAAGAGGAGTACCACAACTATGCATTGTGATTACTGATAATGGTCTGTCATCCTACTCAGCCTGACCCAGGACAAAATATGGGGATAGGCGATCAAGGCAGCCCAGCCTGTGGTGGGAATGAAGGTTTCCCTGCCATGTGGTGAGAATCATGATGAGGGTTACGGTCAGCAAGCCACTGGTGCATCATAAAGGTGTAACAAGAGTATCTGGCAAAGGCACTGTCAAACAAGCAGCGTGTATGAGATGCTGGAAAATAAATTGTGGAAATTGGCTACTGATCAAACTTACAGACTTTGAGAAAAGAAGCAGAATTAATAGAGTCCTTCATTTAAAACATGGTGTGGTTAAATACAAATGAAGGAGGAACGTGAGGGATGGTGAACAAAAAGAAGTGGATTTACTATCCTAAGCCTCCAGGATATGACCGTATTAACTAGCCTGAAGACAAACACTGTAAGAAGATAGCTGGGAATCTATTACCACATCCTGTAAGGAAGTCGCTGTGCACATTAAAATCTATAGAGAGCCCATAAATGACATTGCAACAGTGGAAATAGCTGAAGATCAGATATAGCCTGCTTTTTAACTTAAAGCAAGGAGGAATAGCATAAACCATCAACAACAACTAAAGCAAAGCCTGAAAAAAATGCAAGATATGTGCTCTGAAGAATATGGAAACTGCTCTACCCCCATTTTTGCCAGAGCTCATAGCATCTCAAGGGCTGGAAAGAGCAGAGCATTGTGCTCCTGCCAGCTACACCACTGTAGGACCTCAGGAAAGGCGTGAGATGATGGTTTGCTGCAGCTGGCACTCTTCCCTCCTGCTGCCCACACCATACCCAGCAAAATACAGAACTGCATAATTTCAATACCAGCTCCCTGTTGAGATTCCATTATTTGAAGAATGCCTCCTCCTCTGAAGAATCTTCCTAAGGGCTGTTACTTATTTTTTGGCCTGTTTTTGCTTTTTTATCTGCCTCTTTATTAGTTAATTCTGTGGGTTTTGAGCCTCTCCTATGAGACAATGCATCTCAGTACCATTAGTAATAGATAATATATGCAATGTATAGGCAGCCAGAGTACTACATTTTGTTTCAAGCATTACCTCCCAAACATCTCATTTACAGTATCTTTAGTTCACCAGTGAACAACACTGTGCTTTCTCATAGTCCTGTTTGCTGGTTAGCAGGTAAGGGTCAAGTGTTCAATGCGTGTCACCTCATGTACAGAAAAAAAAATTGCAAAGGTCTTTCAAGTCTATACATCTACTTTCAAATATAGACCTTTAAAATTGTATCTTTCAGCCTCATGTCTGCACAGGAGCTCATGACAAGTAGGTGTGTCTCTACATTGCCCTTAAAATGTCTTTGAAAGTGTCTGGAAAGAGCTATAGGCTCCAGCCGTGCCTCTGGAAACCTCATTATGGTCCCTGACTCATTCAGGGCAAGCAGGCAGGACCTCCATCATCACGTAGAGGGTGAAGAAAGCTGGATGGGACATGGGTGATGACATTCCACACATTGCGCAACCTGTGCTTTGTGAGGATAAATGGTTTCCCCTTCCAGGACAAATCCCTTTTTCATTTTAAACCAGAATTGCTGCCATTGAACACATTGCAAAAAACCAAAAAAAAACCAAAACCACCAAACCCTGGGTACACGGCTTCCTTACTCCTTGACAGTGTTGGCATTTTGTGGAAAAGCAATCATGCAGGTCATAAAATATTTTGTGCTGTAGCAGGCCATTTGTAACTGTGAAACAGGGAAGTCTGTGACAGCACACATGCATCCCCAGACACCCTTTGAAAAGACTAACCCTTGCTTCTTGTGCTTCTCCACATTTTCTGCTGGGAAAGCAGCTGATATGTAAAAAGACAACAAAGATGCAATATGATTCACTCTTCAAGTCTTTACATCATATCTACTTCATACTCCTAAGGCCCCAAGTAATACTGGCTATGGTTAGCGGTACGGCTACTTTCTCTTTGTGGTCTTTGCTATGTTTGGCTGGTAAAGGCCGTTAAAAGGAAAGAATAACATGGCTGCCCAGTATTGCTTAGCTTGTCCATGTGTTAACTGTTCACATCTAATGGTATCTTTATTGTACAACTCTGCCGTATAACATTCAATCATCTGGCCTGATAGCTGGCTTCTCAGACAGAAGTTGTACCTTCCCAAAGTCACTTTTTTCCATGGATCATGTTATCCTTGAATGTTTTGAGTGATTTCTCTGTGCAGTTTGCTTTCCCTTTAATTCTCCCAAAGGAATTTATTGTAAGTCCCCCACACCTTCGAGCCTGCCACATCTAGCAGTTGAGAAGACACTACCTTTTCCAGTATCATTTTTTTTTTTTTTAGCATCATTTGCTTCCAGGAACATTTGAAAGTATTAAAGTCACCTGCTCCAGTTTTCTGCCATCTCCCTTCCAAACTCAGACTGCTTCAGTTATTCCATTTTACCCACTTATGTACTTTATTTCTAACACCATGTAAAAAAGACATGACACAGGAGTTTTGGCAAGGATCCTCAGGGCTTTTCCTCCTTAGGTCATTTCCAGGACATAGTCACATGACACTAGAAATGATTTGGCCCCTGCTGCGAGCATGAATTGGCTGCACCAAGTGCTGTGCTTCACGGATGCTTTTGCCCCTCTCTCCTACTTAACTCAACAGGATTTCAGGCCACGGGGAGAAGCAGACGGTCCTTAGCTGTCGTAACTGCTCCTACGTGACTTCCTCTTCTTCTACCGCCTAGAAGTGAGCAGGAAAAGCAAACGGCACACACATTTTTTTGCAACAGTTGTTCTAGTCTGCAGCTGTGTTTAATTAATTACTTGGGTAACTGAGATGGATAGAAGAGCTTTTGAAAGCTGTTGAGAAGAGAGCTGTCTGCAAGCTAATTATACCGTTATAATAATCCCTTGGCATTCCTTGGACTTTTCGTCCTTTGACCAAATAATAGTATAGCAAAATATCCAAGATCTCTTATAGTTTTGAATAAACAGCAGGGAAGAGCAGTAAAGCAAAATAAGATCCAGTTAGGAACGGCTAGAAGTCTTCCAGCTTGCTCACAGACAAATCCTAAAAGATCAGATCCCCGGAAAATACACAGAGGATTTTCAGAATGTTTCCCTCCTTCACCCAAAATATTTATTTAAGTTTGCTTTTTGTGCTTTAGGTAGCTGACATGATTCATTTTAATGAAAATACTTATCAGAACCACTTGGGAAAGTTCCTTGTAACCAGCAGCACTGCCAAGAGGCAAAAACGACCAGAATGTCACGTAGCATTTTTGCTCGCTTGTGGAAGAAAAATGTCTATGTGAATACTGAAATACTAATACCACGGAGCCAAATGAAAGATTTTTCAAGGACTTAATAGCATGTTTGTTGTTTTTTGTTTTTTTCTGGAAGAAACTTTTACTGTCAAACACCCCAGGTTACACCTGAGAAATTCGATGGGGGGCAGAAGAGAAATGCTAAGTACCTGGTGAACTGGGAAACCTGTGATAACAACAGGACAAGTTGGGTGGTTCTTCCGTAAAATGCTGTAAGGCATGTTTCTTTTTCTTTGTGTGCAGAACTCCAGATTGCAAGTTGCTCATGCAGGAAACACAACTGGAAACAAGAATCACACTGGGAAAAGTAAAGAACAAAAATGAAAAAGATTTTCCAATCTGTGGCCCTGAAAGTGTTTTTATTTCAATATGTTTATGTCCGCATAAGCCTCAGTGAGCTTTCAGCACATGTATCAGTCCTCAATGCAGCTACTGATTATAAACACACAATACCCTAACAGGTACGTATCTCCTGCAAACATACCTGAAAATAAAGAGCACATATGCAAGGTGAGTAAAATCAATGTCAGCCAATGCCTAATGACACCCATCAGAGCCACTTCTACTAGAGGTCTTCTGTTTGCCAAAAAAATGTGATAGGAGATGATGCTTAGTTAACATCAAGCTATATCTCAGTTTTAAACACCATGATATTTAATCTTGCTACATACAAAAACATGTTAGCTCAGCATGTTCTTTAGAGTGTGACAGGTCTAAATATTAATGGAAGTATTAATTCAGATGTTAAGACACAACGGTAAAATTACTAGAAATAACACCTAAGCTGCTGTGTCTCCAAGCATGGAAGTTATTCCAGAGCACGAAAACCAAAAATGACAACTCTGTAATGTAGTCACGCAATGCTGGTTCGAGTGGATATGTCCAAAGTTCTCATATTTTCAGCTTTCACATGGATAGTCCTGCTAATACTGCAGATGCAATAGACTTTTTCACTAGTGACACATGTTTTCAGAGCTCGGTGTGCAGTAGCTACTACTTTGATAATGTGCCAGTTGCAGACACTGTAGGTAAACAGTGGAAAAATGTCTCACTTTTGTGGAATAAATCTGTGTATGGGCAGGCAGAAAGGAGCCGTTAGTGTCATACACTGACAGCCACTGCAGAGACAAACTGGAGATTTTATTTGGCTGATGACTGGAGAGACTTCTCTGCAGTACTTCAGGGTTCTGAATATCCAGCAAAGACAACATTTTTCCAAGTTAAAGTTATGCCTGACACTTTCATTTAGGGCATGTCATTAGTAATCTGGCCAAAAGGAAGTATCCCAATACTCAGCGTCAACAAAAAGGTCCTTAAAGCAGCTGTTGCAATGCAACAACTTCAAAATCCAGTTGGTGATTTTCTCATGTCTTGATAAAGCCTGTTGAGTGGGAGGGTGAACTTGACAGTATTTCTTTTCCCTCTCTGCCCCTCAGCTTTCTTGCAAAGGCACAGGGCAGTGGGTTTTGGGGGTTTCTCGATGAGCACTATCAACACCTGAAGCCCTAGAGATGTAGCTCCATCCCACCAGAACCATGTGTGCTCCCAGTCTGGTCCCATGGTGTCCTCTGAAGGTGTCTTATAACTGTCTTCTGAAGTGCTCTAATGGATGTATCCCCTGCCTGGACAGACATGGACTTTCAGAGCTGCTTTCCATCTCTTGATCCCTTTTGGATGGTGCAAAACGGGATGGAATATAGGGGAAAATGTTAAATGTGCACTGGGTGATGGCTTGTTTCTTTCTCTGATACTGCTTCTGGAATCCTATTTTCTTGGTTTATAACCTGACAGTTCAGCCTTCTCAATGAGAAGACACCTGGAGAGTCAGCACCTGGAATTAAATACTTGTCATGAAAACAGAAGCCTGGATCTCAGATGGTACTAGGTCTCAGTCCTCTATGGAGAGGTGACCAGTTCTGTTTAGTTTGTGTGTCAGGAAGGAAATTTGTCTCTAGCCAAGCTAAATCATGTTGATAGTTCAACTGTAACAACACGACTTTATGCTTTGTGCCATCTCCTTTAGACTAGTCCTTCCAGAGTTTTCAGTAGCCTCTGTCTTTGCAGTTACTAGTTAGGATAGGTATGTTTAGCAAACATGACACATACATGCACATAACAAAAACTTTCCTTATGGTTTCTTGCCAGCATTATTTGCTTATTTTCAATTAGGGGTTCAGTTAGTCCTACTGAGCTCTTGGAAGATCGGTTTCCCCTTTAAAGGGGAATAAATGCTGATCTCTTGATTTCTACTGTCTTCCATAGTCTGCTGAATATGAAAGAGAAAATGTCAAGATAATCAAGTGCAGAGAGGATGATCACAGCACGAACGTGAGCAAGCATGGCACCCAGCCCCATTTGAGGTAAAATAATGTGTGATTTCCATTTGACATTTCCACTGCTAGTTACAGCTGAAGTCAACCAACCCCTGTTTCAGAGATTTTTTACAGCACGCGTCATGATACGTGGACTCCTCAGTGTCAGTGGGAATACACTAAATGAATTCAAAGGATTCCAGGATGATATCTGATAGGCTATCTCACGTGGGATTTGCACATCGAGAACATTTTGCAGTGCTCTGGGCAACAACAGACTGTTGCAGTAGTACTGTAATAGATCAGTTACAAAGAATAACCCTTCCCTACCCGCACCTGAAAACCCCAACGATGAGGGAACAGCAAGCAATGATGAAAATCAAACAAAATGAAGAATGGAAGGAGGAAGGAGAAGATGGCAGACCAGCATGTTTCTATAGTCACAGATGTACCTTGTCTGGTGATCCTGTAAAGGTGTGGAATACATGGAGTTTATTGTATTTTCTGTTGCTTCTCTAGGGTAATTTCCCATTTCAGTGAAAAATCTCAATGCTGGAGAAGTTTCTCCCTGGAAAACTCTGTGGTAGTCCTTCCGTGCCTCTGGCTCGCAGTGGTGAAGGAACAAGATAAGGAGGAATCGGGAGGTAATACATGGCCTCTCTCCTACCCGACCTTGACATAACTCCTCCAAAAGATAAAACTGCAAATGACCACTGTAATGGACAATGCAGCAGATATAAAGGCACAAAATGTATTTCCCCTAACAGCTCCAACAATGCTAACCACACATGACATTTATTAATGAACAGTATATAATATATAAGGCTTTGTTGATTTGATATGTAACAGGGGGATTTCAGTTTTTCTTTCTCACCAGCATAGTTCATGGATCACTTGGCTTTCCATTACTGATTGCACAGCACTCCTGATGCAGCAATGAGTGCTTATATGGCAAGCTAATATTCAGACAACATTTGTAGTATAATTTTGCTTTCTTTTAGCAAAAATATCAGATGGGATATATATATCTCCAGGATAGGATTCAGCAGCATGTAACCAGTTAGCCCACCACAGCTCAGGGACTGCCATCCGATGGTCCCTATCCTGTGTTATACATCCACCATACAGAGGATCTGCTGCGTGGTGGTGGTAATCGCCTCTGCGATTAAGTGATGTTATTTTAATATGTGTGGTGTTATTTAAATTGCTCTGTGCTTGTTGCAGAGAAGATTGATTGTAGAAAAATTGAAACTTGTTGCAACTACAGTGTAATGTTTATATTAATCTCAGGTAACTGAAATTATTTTTAAAGGCAGTCACTGTACACATCATATCTTATGTAGAGCAATGATTTAGTGTCAAGAACGTGCAATTTATTCTAATCACATTTTCTTTGGAAATGAAAGTTACATCTTAATGGGACTTCATAGATTATACACATTTCAGAACTTGAATCATAGATTTCTGAGCTGGAACTGAACAATGAAAAATCCTACAGTGCTCTTAGCTCATTTTCTCTTTAATTTTTGCCAAAATAAGACTGCTTTTTGAAATGCATTCCCAAGAGCTTTGTCTAATATATTTTTAAGTGACTCATACAATGGATTTCTGGCATTCTCCTTCAGAGAATACTCCCAAATCTAATCAATTGATTAATATATTTTCCCTGCTATTTGAATGAAATTTGCTGCCCTTAAATATTTTCTTTGAAATTCCAATTTAGTTCAAGTTTTATATACATTATAGTAACAAAATAAAAAGCCCATTCCTAATAATCGTTATATACATAGGATATTGCAGTAGTTGTGTCTTCTGTTCAAAAAAATCCAGTCCAAATTTCAGATGTACCCTGATGGGCAGTGGCACCCTTGCGGCAAAGAGACTGGCAAGGAGATTGGCATCCTATCAAAGCCAGGGCACTTGAGGGTGAAAAGAGGAACAAGCGAGAGGTCCACTAACCCAGTGAAATGCATCTGATCAGCTGTGCAAGATCTCTTTATCTTCTAAGTCCTTCTAGATTTCCCTCCCCTGCAAGGTCAGGCACTCAGAGGAGCAATTTATAAACTCACAGCTCATATTCTGGTTGCAGTTCCAGAACTGACACAAAATTAAATCAGTCTTGAGTGCAGTAGGATACAAAAATTACCTTCCCAGTCTACTGAACCCTTCAAGACTTCCAGTAAATCTCCCAGCAGCAGCATTCCAGTGCCGGTTGCCTATCTTCCTTGCCTTACAAAAAGACCTTGAAATGGAAACAGAAGGGTTTTCTTTGAAGTCATATTTCATAGCACAAAAAGACATGCACAGAAGCAGCCGACTTAAGCGGTTTCCCCCTCTTGTTCAAAGTATTTTCTGAAAAGTTTTAAATGGGACTTTTTACTTAATCTCCAGAACTCCTAATTGCTGGGGCCACACCATATGTGAAAGCAGGAGCTGATGTCAACAAAGGCTCCTTTTAAAAAAAGATAAAGGTAAAACTCTTTAAAAATATGCCGGCTAGCAGAAATGTTGTTAGGCTTCATCTAATTGCATTCCTCCCCTGAAAATTACTGCACTCCTCCCTAAAAAATATTAAACTTAAGCAGTTACGTTCACTTCAGCCTAGAATTGGCACTGAGTGCAGATGAAATATATCCTTGTGTAATTATTAAATTGAGCAAGCCATAATTATCTCTACTAAGATTCCCTGGGCTTCAGTGGAGAGATGCTGAAGTTGAAGTCTTCTCTGTTAGAGTAACTTACACTTTGTGAAGTAGCAGGAGCAGGTCTCGAGGCTGGCTCGAGTCGGTCCAGAGCCCGTTTTGCTGGCACATGGCCTGGCATGGGCTCCTTTTGCTATTACTGAGCTGCGCTTACCTGGAGAAGAAAAGGCTCATCATATTGGCTCATTCCTCTTTCCCAAGAGGACTTGGGAGACTGGCAGGCCCACAGATCTCATGATCCTCAAATCGAGGGACCCAAGAGATGCCCCCACACTGACCATTGCCTGGGGACGATGCTAGCCGGGCAAGAGAGCAGGTCCCAGCAGGAGCAGAGGTGCCCTTGCCTGGGTGACCGTGGGGACGCAGAAGCTTCTCAGAGCCTCCGTGAAGGTCACCCTACCCTTTCATAAAGGGCTTCTCTGGTTTCTTTGGTGCCAGGTTCTCTGTTGCTCGAACCAGCTTAAATATTGCACAGTGGACATGGGCACCAGCCCTGGCACCTCCCAAACTTTGCTCCTGACGCTAATCCAGGCTTTGGCCTGGGGCCCAGTTCTGTTTTAGGTACAGAGGGCTCTGAGCCCTGTCTGTGTGAAGCAGGCTGCGAGAGGAACTCCCACGTGAGTGACCTGTGAAGACTTCATTTTGGTTTAGGTTGCTTAAAGTGTTATTGGAAAATTTTGTAAGGCAGCTCAAGTGAGTGAAAATGATTTGCTTAGGATGAATGTAACCACCAGTGCATTACTTCACATAATCTAAACAGAGTTTCAGGCACACTTCATCTATCATTCCCTGAAAGCGAGAGGCTGAGTTAATGCTCTCTGACAAATACTATGTTTCTCAGGCAGCCCTGGTGCTGTCTTCCACGTTTCCTGACCCACTTTGATTAGATACATAAACAGCACGAGTAAAACACAGGTCGGGTTTTGCTGTTGGAAATGCGAGATAAGGATACTATAAAGGCTCATCGACACCCCAGCGCGCTCTGTGTGAGACACCGAGCACTTGAGAGAGTGGAGATTCCTTCTCAGTGCTGTAAGATGAGTCACTTGGTTAATAACTATGATTTATAACAGTGTTTTAATAGCTCTCCAGGCTCTCTGACGAAGGCAGGAGAGGGCAGGGTGTCACACCTCGGGACGGTTGCCTGCAGGGTCGGGGGAGAGGGGAGAGCAGGGCCTATGGCGGCCGGAGAAACCCTGGAGGGAAGGGAGGATGGCACGCAAGGCAGAGCCACCGATGGGCTCCTGACAGTGGATCTGCAAACGCTGGCACTCTCCTCTGAATCTAACATTAACGTCACGACAGGGCTTGGAGCTGGTAACAGAGAGGGAAAGCTCCGCCCCCTCCATGTTGCCTTTGCTACGAAAAAGTGTGTGACTAGTGAGCCTCTCAGCACTACAGTCTCTGTAGCGGGTGATTAAGCGGGCTAAATTTGCCTTAAAAACACCCAAACCCACAAATGTATTTATTAATTAGCTCTAAGTGGGCCCGTAGCCACATCTCTGGGCATGTGTACAAAAAAGTAATCAGAAGAAAATTGGAACACTTCTTTCCAAGCACGAAAACCTCCCACATCCATCAAACTGCGATTTCCCTAAAGTCGGTCCTCACTGCTCGCTTTCCCAGAAAGGAGCATTACAGAACAACTTAGAAGTCAGCAAACAATGTACAAGACAGACATCTTCAGTATATTGCTAATCCAAAAGGCTCGGAGGTTAACTGAGAACTGGCAGGGAGAACAAAACAGAGTTTTCTCTATCTGGTTTCCCTGACACAAGCATGCTAAAACATTGGCTGGAGGAGCAAATGCTTAAGATGGTGCTCTGGAGAGCTGGGCTCATGCCCAATCTTCAGATCTTCACTCAGAGAAGTCTGCAGCTAGACCTGGATGGGCACGATATACCTCCCTATGACATGTTGTGGGTTTTAAAAATGTATTTCACAGGGCGGCTCAAGACAGCAAATTAAAAATCTCAATCCAAAAAGAAAACCATGAAGCTGATGGTTAAAAATTTTATAACTAAAACTGTGTCATATTAAATTCTGATACCTAATTTCAATCATTGTGATGTATTTTCAGTATTTCTCTTCTTTTTTTTTACAAAAAACTCACATTTCAAAATGAAAATCAATGAAACATAATGGTTAGCCCCTTCTGACTTCAAACAAATTAAAAAATAAGATGTTTTCATAATTTATTGATTTTTTTGAAATGCTGATTTTCTTGTGAGTGATTTATTTTTCAATGAATCAGTGTTTTCTGATGAAAAAACTCCTTCTGTAAAAAAATATTTTAAAATGATCCAATGAGCTGATGTTTTCTTGCTTGTATCAAGCAGTTAAAAGCAGTAGCCTCATGAAGATGCCATGAAGTAGTGTCTACAAAGCACTCTCAGCTTCCTGAGTGATAAAGAAATGGAAAGCTGTATATTTTTAAGCATGACTTTAATTTTTTTTTAAGAAAAAAAATGTAAGAATGGTGATTGCTATCTAAAAACATCTTTCAGGCTGCTAAATTGTCACTTGTTATAATTAAACACACAAGATAAGTATTCTGATTAATTGAAACTCAGATCTTTATTTTTTGTACTAGGAAGTAAGAGTCTCTTTTTACTATCTTCTCTAGCAGATATCCAATTTACCTTTCTACTGAATATTGAGTAGAGCAATGGGGAGAAGAGCATCACAGGGTCGGTGGCATTGTCTTACAGGGGTTGTAGTAGGGGAGTCTTTTATTGTATTTGGTGAAATTCTTATAAAAAGAGAGCAAACTATTCCTTTTTATCTAAAGGGAAAATAGAGAAAAATAGTAAACAAAAAGAGTGTCACTGTCAGGAAATAAAAAATAGCCATGGTTGTGAGCCACAGGGACAGAGAAATATTCAAGTTGGTTTTAACTGCCCCTGGAGATTGCCACACCAAAACGGTGTGGGTGGGGGAGCTGGGTACGGACAGCTTCGGTTTTGCCTTGTCAGGCACCACCTCAGCAGCCAAATCTGTAGTTAGGGTAAATTTACAAAAGAGTGGGCAATTTATTAAGGTTAAGTTTCTACAGTTGGCAAAGACCCTCCAGCGAGTTATGGGCTGATGCAGCAGGAGTGGGAGGAGAGCTGACAGTCCAATGGCTAACTCGGCGTCCATCATCAGCTGGCTGCTTACCCTGCCCTGCTACACCTGCAGGAAGGGTAAATTGGCTTGCCCGGAGCCTGCTTTAAGCTTCCACAGGTGAACATTAATGTCTGAAGCTCCCTGCGAGCATAGCGAGGCTCTGTGCCGGGTGTTACTGCTCTGTGCCATGACAGGGGACCTTCTGGCAGCCTGGAGCCTTGGCCACGGTCAGAGTAGCAGAGAAAGAAATTAAGGTGAATCTTAGCCTGCACTGAAAACTGCATTAATTTAGGGGTTATGAAGAACAGGCTACTGTTTTCTGTCCTTCCATCCTTCTTGACTGGGGCTTGATTTTCTTCAGTCTACCTGTCGTATTGGTTATGCCTGAATCGTCTTCAAGTTGCTGCCTACATCAAGCCACACCTGGAAGTTGATTTCAAGCTCTCTGAAGTAAAAATGGATTTTTCCTTTGCTTTCAATGATCTGTGGGACTTGCTGCCAGGGTTGTTGCAATGCTGTTGCTTCTATGTAGTTATTAATTAGCCTAACAGCAAAATATGAGTGGGGAATGAAGAATCACTGGCACGTTTGAGGGCATCTGCACCATCCCTCCGCTCCTGTGGCTGTGAGCTGCGCTACAAAGGCTACCAAGTGCCAACACACAACATTACAGAAGGCTCTGTGATGCTGAAAGCCTCTCGGGAAACGTCATATGGTTTTGATTTGGGAAAGACCACACATGTTACAGTATTCGTGGCACCTGCTACATGTTCCTTTCTTTGCTTTGCTTTGCTGGTTCTGGTGTAGAAGGTGATCTTGAAAAAAAATCTTCTTATTTTCATAACAATACCATACTAATACATATTTTTCTCCTTCTAAACATCGCAAGGGTATATTGCAGGAAGAGCACAGGCCACTGAACCCGTGAAAGCCAAACAGTTGGTAAAAATTCAGTTTCTGCAGCAGGTTAGAAGTTTCCCAGTGGATTAGGGCAGCTACTTGGGCCAACACTGCTTTTGGAGGTTATTTTTTTGTTCTGGAATACAGAACTCACTCTGCAACACCTGTTGTTTGGGTTTCCCAGCTGCTGCATTGCTGAGCGCACCCTGTGAACGGAGCCGAAGGAATCGAGTGGTCCTTTCTGCTTCACAACCCTGTGTCTTCTGCTCATGCCAGGTGACCCGCTCGCTGCTGCCGTGTGCCAGGAAAGTACCCAGGGAGACTGGCATAGCTTGTGCTATGTCACCGCTGACAAAAACTGAGCAAATGTCCCAGAAGGAGCCCAACCAACTTAAGTAAGTGATGGATAGCAGGGTGTTAACATAAGATGGATGCCAGTAACGACAACGGTAATGCTGCCACAACGAGGATGCCTTGTATCTTGCTTCCCTGGGAAAATGATCTTGCTGATAGAAACTGAGAAACAAGTGCTGTGCTAGCATGGAGGTCCTGGCAGTAAACAGAAACTTGCTGTATTTTGAACAGCAAGGGACCATATACTCTACTGATGCTTTGAAAGAAGTACAGGTTTGCTGCTCCTTCGTCTAAGAATGTGCTTGGTGGGGGACTGTGTAACACAGGGCAAAACATCACTGGTGGTTCTCCTCTGGATGTGCTCAGACATCCCACACACGCTCTGAAATCTGGCATAATTTGCTGGAAGATTTGCATGAACCTCTCAGGCATTTCCGAAGTTTTATCAGGCTGGGAATGCCATACCTGAACTAAGGTGCAACCGCCCATGTGTGTCCCCAGGCAGGGACCAGGATTGACCCTGCAGTCAGTAGGCCCTTCAAGCATTTTCTGAACTCCTTGATAATGTGAAGTGTAAACGTAGCAGGAAAGTAGGGAAGACCCACTGCAAAAACCACTCCTAATAACTAAAAAACGGAGTGTCTGAAATAAACTACCCTAAGGCTATCTCGTAAAGTAAAACGGCAGAGCTGCAATATATCCCACTCTGAGGGGGGTGCAGGTGAAAAGCTGGACCTGGAGAGCATGGGACAGGGCTCGGAGCAGGTTGCCTGGGCTGCGTGAGGGCTCGAGTCCCCCTGCAGCGGTGTGGCATTCAGTGCAACTGAACAAGAATTACGACCCACAGGTGAGATTCCGGAAGGAACAATCACCTGAGAGAAACTCAGTTATGGAAATCAATAGTGGATTTATCAATGGGGCCAAAATAACCAGGAGTATTCTTTCCCCCTTTTTATCTGCTGTCGTCTAATGCAGCGCTGTTTAAATGTATACATTAGGGCAGACCAGGAGTTGGGATGGCACAAAAGGATTGCAGGTGCTGAATCTAAAGAAAGACCAGCCCTGCTTTAATTTTGCTTTAGTCTCACTGAAGCATTTTACCTTTCACAACCCTAACTATTTAGAACTATTTAGATACACTATAAAATAAACCAAATATCCAAGCTTAAGTGATGTTTATTTTTATTTTCTTCAGCCTCACTTCTTTCTCTCTAGGTAGAGGTTGTAAGTAGTTCTAAAGCCTAAGAGGAAAAAAATCCACAGGCCTAGAAACGTATTATTACTTGATTTAATAATTAAAGAGTGAGGTTTTAGCAATCATTTGGTCTTTATTTAAAGGCTATTTTGTAAGGTAAGGTTGTAGGTATTATAAAAGCAGACTTTTACATCAGAAAAGATCCATGCTGGAGTTAGGATTCTATTGTTTATTTCTAGAGTCATTATTGCATGTTTTATGAGTTCCTCAGGAATAATTTGTGCATTGTTGTGTTTATTCACCTAAGCGGAGGATGCTTTTATGACTCTGCTGGAAAACAAACAAAGCTCCCTGGTGACTCACAGTCCTTGTCTGTGGACTACTGGGTCCGTTCTTAATTCCCCCAACACCCCCTGCCTTTTCTTTCACCAGTCAAACTTTAGAAGCTTTACAGCATTGATAACTTTGCTATCCCAAACCCAGAGATCACAAATGCCCTCTAAACTAGCTTCTGTATAGCATCTTTCATGTTGTCTCCCCTCCTGAGTTTGGCCATAGTTGCCCACAGCCCCCAGGCTGAGTCAGAGATGTTTTATATTTGCACCTCCTCCTCCCCTTCATCTTGCTCTTACTACTCCAAACTGATCTTTCTTAGCCTCTTTGTCCATGGCTATAGATTATGCAGTTAAGAAAATAGTTATTTTAATAGTGCATGCTCACATGCTCATGCTTTCCGGAGAAATCCAGCTTGTGCACCTCATGGGAAGCCTCAGCTGTGTCCTGGGTAGGAACGGGCACTGAGGGGTAGCATCCTCTGTGCCTCCCTGGGCCTGACCTCTCCCTGTGCTGACATCCATCACACAACTGATCTCAGGCAGAGAAGACACCATAGATACACCTCAGCTGCTGCAAAGGCAGATGGGAAAGCAACAATTGGGTTTGGTATAAGGGAGGAATAGACATCAGGAACCACCAGGTCATGGGAGCCTTCCCAACTTCAGGCCATAGCTGATGCTGTGCCTTGGAGGCAGCAGAGATGTATTCCAGCAGCCACCTTCACTTTCAAAGATCTTTTTACAGTGTTTAGCAATGTGTATTTCTGCCTTACCTTCCTGTAGCAAGTTTTTGTGGGAAACACTTTCTTTCACTTCTCCAGCTGTTTTTCCTTGGTTGCAGCAGCCTGATTTTTGGATCGCCCACAGTCCTTCCACAAGACCTCGCTCATCTGGTGGGCAGAAGGCTGAAGGCACAGGCTTCTGATTGCAGTCATCTGCCTCTGTTTCATCTGACGTAATTGTAGCATGTACTTTTACACCCTCCAGTACTTATTTGCTTATGTTACAGAATAAAAGAGACTTTTTTCAAAGCAAAATATCATTTATTTGAGTCAAATGAAGGAGTGAAGAGAGTAGTGAAATCTTTTGGCTAGTTTTATATATTAATGAAGAAACATGAAATAACAGCATTTTTTTTTACATGCTTAGAAAGAAAGTCTTACTGTAACTACCAAGGGATCAAATTGTAATGAAATGAAATCAGTCGACCTCTATTAATTATCAACGTTTCTTGAGTTGAAGTAAAAGGCTGAAGTAATGCAGAACTCCCTAGCTTTTCCTTTGTGCGTGTAACTCATTCGCAAAGCAGTACACATTTTACAGGACTATCAGCTAGCTTTCTTACAGGAGAAATAGTCAGTGCCCAAACTTAGACCAGATACGGATTTGAAACTCTAATCCTAGTCTCCTCAAAACCAAATGAGGTAAGCATGCTCAGAGCATCCTACAAACCTATGAGAGCCTTCTGACATTCAAGCTGTCACCTTCTGTTTTGCTGTTTACTGACAACAACCCGCCTAAAACCCAACAAGAGAAGGCATCTCTCCCAGGTGGGCCCTTTGAGTGCCAGAGCCCAGGCTGTCCCACACAGCCTAGGGGAGCGGTGCCCCTCTGCCCACCGACGACCTCTGCCCAGCGATGGAGGCCACACCATGACTGCAGGTACTGGTCGCCACTCTCACAGGCATGGAATACTTGCCATCTATTTATTATAGATCATATTTGTAACCACATATTGTATGTATGATACATATACTAAATAAAATACACGTTATATATAATATGTGGGTAAAAATAAAGACTATTTCATTGTAAGTGTGTGGTGCATTATTACAGTCAGATGGTCAGATATAAACATATGCATACAGTAAACTACATTTTTGTTTAGCTTGAAGTTGTCTTTGTTTCCTCCAGACGGTGAGCTAGTTTGCTTTCTGTCTGCACAAAGCAGAGGCAACTTCTTAAAAGCAGTACGCTTGTGCTGTGTCAGAGCAAGGATCCAACCCTTACGCAACTCCTCATGCCAAGGTGGTGCCTCTGCTGAATAGAGCAGTATCGCTCCAAGGACAGATTTGCTTTTAGGTATCCATTTTGTCCAAGAGCATTTTAGAAACACTGACGTCTTGTGGGCAAGGCCAGACACCAGACAAAACCGCTAGCATAGTCCTTAACTTGACAAGAAACAGAGTGAGGCCTCACAGAGCGTAAAACGCCCTTGCGGACCGTCAAGGCCACAGGCAAACCTCAGGACGTTTCTCTTTCTACACTACAAGTTAAATTTCGTATCAACAATTAGCAACTGTATTACAAGTTCCTGTGCTGGAGAGCAATGGATGCAGTTTATTGCTGATCTGCTTTTGGTAGAGGTTGACCACAATGGCAACCAGAACAGCTTTGGGCCAAAAGCAGGATGAAGGAACAGCATTCTCACATTTTATCTTACTCTTCTCTAAGTGATACGCATCCCATGTGTCTTAGAAAATGTGAGAAATGAGCCTGTGCTGAACAATAACAATGGTGTTTTTTGACAAGAACAAATACCTCTTTGGTTCCTCTTCATCACACTCCCAGCCAGATCTTTCCTGAATGTGCAAACACAGAATTTATCTTCTAGTTACTTATTTTTACAGAAGGAATTGTGTACACAGATTCTACCTGTAACACCCTGGATGCTGTACTTCAGCAGTGGCACAGACCAGAGGAGATGGTGACATTTCCCAGAAGCAAAGCTGTTTCCCTCTGGCTCCTCTTACTATAGTGGAGCGATTATATTAAGGATTTGAAATACTATTTTCCTGTCATCACCATGGATATGTGAGAGCAAGATCCCACTGGAGAAAACTGAGGTTCTAAATTGTAAGAACTCTCTGCTTCCAAGCTTTTATATAAAATACAATTTATACATATAAATATATACATAAAAAAACTATTACCTACAGATACCTAGCTCACAGGACAACAAAATAAAGGTGGTGGTGCCTTCGTTGAGTACTCTACTCAAGCTGAACACATGAATCCAACTCTGTCTTTTCCCTCTAACTTTGAATTTCTTCATTTTTCTGACTTGTTGGAATGTCGTTGGTAATCCTTGCCTGTTTCATTTTCTTCTCAGTTTGGGTGCTTGAAGGACTTACCCAGCTGTGTTTAAGCATTTTTGTTCTTGTAGCTTTGCAGAGGCCTGAAGACAGCTGGAAGCCGCAACAAATGCAGTGGGGGAAGAGGCTCGACACACGGTGCAGGGCTCAGAGCAACGAGCGCTTCTGCGGGAGCACTGTCGTAGTGTTACAGCTGTGTTTGGAGGCTGACGGGTGCTCATGCATACTGGTTTCTCTGATTCTCAAATGCCCGATGAGCTTTTTACACAGTGTTTCAGCCTAGGAAAGTGCAGCTGTCCCTTGCCTTGAGAATCTCTTCCCTGCATTAAGGTGAAGTCTCCATACTTCAGTCCTTCATGCACGCAAGATGTGGACACAACCTTCAAACTGAAATGAGGCAGACCAAATCCTTTGAAATCACTCCTTTCCTCACAACACAGTAACAGTGCCAGTGGTAACTTCTAACCATGATTACTTTCAGCCATTTAACACAACTGTAATCACCCCAGAGACTAGGAAAATATGCCAATAAATGTTAAAATTTGAATCCACATCAAGTGAGTCAGCTCAAGTGATGAGAAATGACTCTGAAGTCCATTACGGCTATCTGTCACTGCATCGCTTCCATGCTGCCTTGCTGAATCATTCCCATGAACATTGCCAGCTCCAGGGAATATCATCAGGACTGAGTCGAAAAGCATGCTCTCTGATTTTAAAAGTTTAAATGATCTTTACTTTCCCTGTCCTTGATCTCACATGGCTGAATGCAGCTGAATTTGACAAGCCTGTGAGCACCACTGTTGTACTCAGACTGGGCCAGTGGTGTCTTGGGGCTTTCAGTCCTTTTTAGTGTGATCACACTAACGTCAATGTTACTCCCAGTTTCTCTCCCCTCATTTTTCTCAAAGTTACTGGCTTGTTTGAACTTTCTGTTTTTCTCAATCCCCAGTTTTCTGCTGCTGATTGATTTTAGACTGCAGTCACCTATCTGGACAAATAAATATTAACAATACTATTACTCATTTCTGAAATGAAAAACTTTAAACTTCACTCTGCTTTCTAAGCTGTGATGAAATGACATAAAATGCATTGCTTCTCATCACTCGCATTACTTCCCATCTTGACTCTAAACCAAGACTTTACCATTGCTGAGATTTCTCTCTACCTGAGCTACTTGTTCAAGGGTCTGAAGCACCTTCTCTCGTGATTACTGACACTGTCTTGTTGCATTTCTGTGAGGATGCCAACATCTTTACCTAACAGGCTGGGATATGCTTGAGTGGCCTGCACACAGACCAACCCATGCACAGGCTCACGTGGAGCTCTCTTGCACTTCACATGCCAGTACTGATTTACAGAATCACAGGATCGCTTTGGTTGGAAGAGACCTCTGGGATCATCGAGTCCAACCTTTGCCCTAACACCACCATGTCAGCTAGACCATGGCACCAAGTGTCTTTTCTTAAACACCTCCAGGGATGGGGACACCACCACCTCCCTGGGCAGCCCATTCCAATGCCTAAGCTCTACACCTTCGCACCACCCAGTATCTTTTTACTGCTCGGAAAATGCTGCCTTTCAGCAGTGCTCTTCCTTTCAGTATCACAGGTTTTCTCAAATCATGTGCCATTTATAGCTTCTCAATCCTTCCTTCAAAGGAAAACTCAAAAAACTCTTCTGCTGTCCATAACTCCCGGGCGAGGTTTGCTACACTCCTATGCTTTGTCCATTCATTACTGATAACACATGCCTAATTCCTGCCCACAGCGAGACCCCTTCTATCGCACTGTCAATGTAAAGCTGTCTTACAACCGATGTGTACTATGCTGCAGCTTAAGTGATTTCTTACACTGACAGGATAGGGTGAAAGGACATTAACCTGAAGGAAAACCTGGCTCTAGTTTCTTCTCTTGGGTCCTCCAAGACAGATTAAGGATGTTTTCGCACCCCCTTTCCTCTCTTGCTACATGCTTTGCTTATGGGCATTTCGTCTTATAAAACAAAAACCTAAGCAGTTAGGAGGACCACCACTTTCTTTGTACAGATTTCTCTTCTTCCTTAGTATGTGTAGCCCCCAAGGGTTTTAACTCCTCCCTGGCTGGTTTCAGAAGGGGGATTCTCCTCTACCCATCCTCTATAATCCAATTTTTCACATAGCAGGTACTGTCTCGAGATCCAAAGGGACGACACTTTGCTGTGAAACATCTTACAAAGCCACATCTTCAGTATGTTACAGATAAGAAAATGGTATCATTCAACAGAGTAAGGAGAATGCAATGCTATTTCTTCGGAGACAAAATGTGAGTCAAAAAATGATGGAAGCTTACTTATAGAGTGGCTCTGTCTTTGTTCCAGCGGCATAAGATCATATAAAGAACACAAATATGCCCACTAAACAGCTGAAGCAAGTTACTTCCTACCTACTGGGTTTTCCAGCCTTAAAACAGTCTTATTCTTGTCCACTTCAAATTTGGGCACTTCAGGTTTTCTTGTAAGGATGCATTTTATTGCTCTAGGTGATTTTAATTCACTTGGGCAAAGTATTTTGTTAGTCAGTCCTTCTCAGTAAGAGTCTGATGCATTCACTAGAAAGTCAGGCCTCTGGATGTTTGTTTTTGGCAAGGGATTGCCAACTGGTTTCAGACTGCCAAATCATCTAGTAATGGCTTTTCTTGTCCCAAATTGTGACCTTCCTCTGTCTCAAACAGGTGAGGCACAAATCAACCCTCCCAGCAAGAACTCTTGGGGATCCCCTGGTTTTGGTGGAAGGAGATTGCCTGACCCACGTTGCCGTTCGCTTTGAGGAGAAGACATTGCCAGAGCTGCTGAGCAGCAGAAAATGAGGTGGAACATTTACCCTCACTATTAGAAATATTTGATATACAGTCCCGAGAGAGAGAAATGATGACCATGTATGCCTACAAAACTCTCTGTGCCCTGAATGAAGAGCAGGTGGTATTACCATACAGATTAAATGGAAGTGGGTGATAAAGACTGAAGACCGATATATACCCATCACAGCGTGCAGATACTATATTCACAGCCAAAGAATCAATTTCAGTTGAATTTATCCATGTTAATTCCTATGTGGGAATTTAAAAATTCACGTGATGACACTTTCAGCTAACATGTATGGACATATCTAACAGGTTTGCTTCTAAAGAGTGCTGAAATGGCCCAGTATCTGTGATCTGTATTCCAACTGATACTACTTGTATTAAGTTTCTTAAGGTCTATACTTCTCATATTTAGACACTATTAGATATTTCTATCACATGGCAATTGAATAATCTTAGTCTGATGATTTCCATAGAAAGTTAAATAACTAATTCAATCTTGTAATATCAGCTAATTATAAAATATATTCTATATCTGTCTTTCTGTATAAAAATTGTTGACAAAAATAGGGTTTTATTTGCATATTAATTAACGTACAGGTGGTTTAACTGTTTTCTATCCACTGTTATTTCTGTATCTGCTGAGAACTGCTCCCTCATGAAGCTGAAAGGCCAGGTTCTAACTTTGCATCTTTACCTTAAACTGCAGGAAACACCTTTTTTAAACTTCTGTGTTTTCTTCCAGGAATTGGCTGATTTTGGTTCTGCGTAGCACCGTGAGAGTCCTGCTCTGCAGGCACCCAAGGATGGCTGAATTTACGGAAGCTCTCTCCATCCCAACCACCAAGAACTTTCCTTCTACCCTTGATTTGTACAGTCCTACCACCACCAGAATGGAAACAACCAGTTCTCTCTCAGTCTGTCCTGATGGCCATGGTAGCCTGAGAATGCATACCAAATCCAGGAGCAACTACCTAAAGCAACGTATCGGTAGATACTAATATCTATTCAACTACCTATTTGTGTGCAAACTATGCTGTAAACAATATATATTTGGCAATTTTTCCTTAAATCCTTAAATGCTTTTACTTTTATCAACGGTATTTTGACACACCATGGAGTTTGTCACAAGCATTTGCATTGCCAATAATCACTTCTGTATGCACTGATGTCCATTGGCTTCTTAATCATGAACCAATACTGGATTTAGACCCACACTGGATGTCCAAGATGCCCAGTCACACTAATTTGTGGAAGAGCAGTTGCTCAGAATTTTAACAGGCTGTGAACCTGCTATGGTTAAGTCACAGAAAAGAAAATGAAAAGAAAAAGAAAACCATGCAGGCAAACTAGGCAATAGTGTTAAGGTCTGTTTTGGATGTGTACGTGGGAAGGGTGGATATGGTCATCCATATTTTCCACCATAATGACAGCTGTTAAATGAATGAAAGAAGTAAAGCCTGAAAGGGGAAAAAAAAAAAAAAGGAAAAAAAGAAAACGTTTCTCAAATTGTAAGTTCAATGCTCAGAAAAGTTGAGAGGCTGCTGTGTATAAATGTCTGAGAGTTCTGCTTAAAGAGGCTTAAAGGTTCAAACTTTCTGAATGCTTCTTACTTTGCTTCTGCTGTAACCGTACTGCTGTTCCTCTTCACTTAAAACTGCATTTAGGCCCAATTTACTTATTCAAAAATGTTATCACTCACTGCCATCTAGTGTTAATGCTACAGACTGTCGGGAATTTAAAATTACTTTTCTGGCTTTAAGAATTAAAAAAACCACTTTTATCCTGAGAACCTGGACATTCCTGTTTCCACTAACAGAAGGAGCTGCAGATGCACAGTAGCTCAGAAAACCCAAACAGTTTTTTCACAGGAATAGATCTGAGTTTAGAGGTCACAATGCAATTTCAATGACTACAATTACCTTTACTTTCTTGATTCTGACTCTGCTTACTGGTTCTCTCCCTGTTTCACTGTGTCATACCGGCCTTGGCTCTGAAGCAGAACCCACAGCTGCTCCTCCCACAGCCTGCGGGGCAGTCGCAGAGAAATGTGGAGACACTCTTATGCTCCACTATCTGTGCAATGTATTTCTTTCCACCTGGGTACGTGAGAGTGAGATCTAGATCTCAAGAGCACAGTTAGAATGTGATCCAGGGGCAGACTAAAGGATGGGGCCTCTAGGGCACCCAGGAGCACATCTGTGGACAGAGTCGCACAGCAGCACGTACATCTATGCTCCCAATTTGCTGTTTTAACGGAGTAGCGAAGTGCTTATTTTCTGCCTCAACCTATTACTTAACTAAACTATTACAGTCACACTTAAATGCAAAATGCCTATGCAGATTCTGGGAGGCAAACCTGGAACAGAACTTCAGTTTTAACAGCAAACATCTTCAGTTATAACTGGTGTGGATTTATGCCGCAGGATGCGAAGGTTATCAATGAATCTTGCTAGTGAAGAGAAACAAACTCCAAATGCTTGCCGAATCTCTACAGATGCCATCCACCATTTGATATTAAGCAACTGTTCACCTTAGTAAGTGTAGTAGAACAGGCAAAACCAGTGATAACCTCCCTTTCTCTCTATTTTCCCAGGCAATGATTTAAAGTCTCAAAGCTGGGATATAGCAGTTGGGTGAGAAAGCATTTTCCCCACTGAACAGCGTGTCATCCACGGCAATTTTAAGGCACAAGTCTCACTAATTTACAGTGCATCTTCCTGTGTTTTCTGAAGATCGGACAAGTTTTGTACAGTGCGAATTACCTTCTGGTGGCTATCTTTTGAATAAACAGGAATCATAATTGTTCTTTACATGAAGAATTAATGTATATTAAGTTCTTAAAGAAAATGTCTGAATTCAAAAGCAGATCACAGAGTGTTACAACCACATATAGTCATAATTAGTTTATTAGCACTGGTTTTGAAACAAATATACTCAGGTACTTAAACACAGTTTAATTCATGTTTATTTCTACATTTTATATATTCCTGTATGTTACATAATGCACTGAATATCCAGTAAATAAATAATAAAACCATAGTGCAGATTAAAGTAGCAAGGTCAGTTTTAGGTTATCAGCAAGGCCAAAATCACATTAGCAGTATAAGGACAGCAAGTTGCAAATGACTAATACTTAACATGTCATTCTATTGTTGCTATATGCATGCTAGTAGAAATGATTCCTCTGAGAATTGTGTATAGTTATCTACAAAAGAAAACAGTCCTTCCCTTACATTACTATTTCGTGATCTTTTTATTTCTTACCTTTCAGGCCTGATCCTGCAGTCCTTACTCAGCAAAACTTCCAACGCAATCTGTCAGGTTTGTTTCTTACTTTTTCTTTGAGCTACATAAAGTCCATTGGCTCTCAAAACATCTGAATACTAAATGATTATAGAGTTTGAATTCCTAAAAATTTGGAAATTCTACAAATATTCGTAACAGAAAATAAGGTAATTAATTACAGACCTAAAAGCATTAGCTCCAAATCCAGGAACAGATCTAGGCAGAAGCCTTGGGAACTGTCAGGACAGCAAGGCTGGCATCTGGTGACTTAGGCACTTCCCTGATTAGCCAGCCACTTTTGGATCACAGTTTTGGATATAGACATCTTCAGTCTCCTTAAACACTGTTTTGAGCACCTGCATCCTTTTTTTTGGATCTAGCCTTTTTTTATACTTGAATACATGATGTATCACATTAACATTATGCACAGACAATAAGAGAATTGACCCTAAAGTAAAACAAAATGATAGTACAACATGATATCATAGCCATGTCTAGAAGAAGCTATTGTTCTTTTCTGTGCTTGGGTTAGGCACATTTGTTTTAACAGCTTTTAACACTGTATCCCATTTACTATTCTTGTGCTCTAATTGCCTTTTCCTAAACTTGTGCTGAAATAAATCATTGCTGTCTTCATCCTCAGCCTCTGACACTATCTCCATTTTTTGTATAATCAATTTAATGAGGTCATGTTGCTTTTCCAACAGTGTTGATATATCTTTGAGCCTAAAAAAAAAAACAAAACACACGCATACAGCAGGCTTTGTCATTTAGTTTCAAAGGTTATTTTAGTCATTACGGATGCAAAAGCCCTAACAGTCCTCAGCGTCACCTTTCTGCTAGCAAAGAATATTACCTGGAGCACATTTAATTTTTCAAGCTGTGGTACTTCTCTAGGTTTCAGGAAATAGAATTAAAGAACAAATTCCTGGTTCTTGTGAAAAGTAACTTACTATAAACTTAAGGTAAGAGCAACTTCACTCTCAAAATAAAATTCTGAACAGTTCTATCAAAAGTTTTTCCTATTGACTGAAGTAGTCTGGCCAGAAAAAAGGGCCAGACTTGCAATGGCAATTAAGCATCCACAAACATTTAGTGAAATTCATAACTACTTTAACAGCATATGAGAGATACTGATGAGGCACTTATTGATCTCTTTTAAAGTGATAGCCAAAGTGCAATTGATACAAATAAAGAGTTAACATCAGTTAGCATCAGGCATACAGAACACATTATGTTATCTTTTAAAAAACAATGAAATGGGAAATGTGTCTAGAAACTGTCCTCATAAAACTACCAAACAGGCTTTTTGAAAAATCTACTTTTTCAGAATCTCTAGACTCACAAAATTACAGCCTAAAATATACATTGTGACTGTGAAGAACACTTCGGGGTTTCTTTAGATGAAGCTGCCTTTTTTTTTTTTTTTTTAACAAAAAAGTTGATACTTTTTAAAATATGCGAAAACCACAAGAATTAAAATAGTGTGGCAATTAGCTAACATTAATACAAAGCAAAAAGAAATCCCACCCGAAATCAAAAACATATATGCTCAGCACTGCTTGCTACTAGCTTCAGTAGGAACCGAACTCTGACAAAAAACCCCATACTGGCAACACAGTAAACCAAAGTTTTCAGCCAATATTTTCACAGCACTAAACCTTCCATAGTGAAATGGCCACAAGTTATGCTATTCCAAATAATTTTATAATTTTATAAAATGATAATTTTCTTCCCTCTCTGTAGGAAAAGAAAAAAAAAAAGAGTAAGCTCTATGCTGGTTCCTAATATATTGATGTAGTATGGGTTTGAAGAAAGACTTGTTAAATCACATGGTTTGCCTACATCTGTAGGGCGTATTCTCACCCCCCTTCAACTCTTGCTGAGTCCTTCATACAAAAAAATACAGAATCTGTGCAGCGAGACAAAAATTTAGTAACTAAAAAAAGGAGAAAGAATAAAAAAGAGAAAAAAAGAGCAGGGGAGAGTGAGACAGAGTGAGAAAAAATAGATTTTCCTAGCTGTACATTCACAGAAGGCTTTTCTGAAAACATTCTTATGGATATATTGGTAAGATGAGTACGGAAAGTAAGTACAGAGAATTCTTTCCAAGGCCTTGGGAAACATGATTTGTTCAAAGAAGAACCAGGACACTAATCCATTTTTCGGGAAACAATCTGAAGCAGGTTTACCACTGGACCAGTGGAAAGTCAGTTACAGATTGTGTATATTTGCAAACCAATTGGAATTACATCAATTGTGAGTTTAAAATAACCATTGAAAAACTCCATACACAAACCTCTAATTCTGAAATGAAAATGCATTTTCCGTATCCCTTCAGTTTACTTTAAGGAGCAAACAAGTCTGTCCCCTTTCTCTGCCATGGGATAAAAATATTTCTCTACACACAAGTATTTCGAAGGTAAATACATTATAGAACATAAAATACTAAGTTACCATAGTGAAGGAGCTTACTTAAGGACACTAGATACATTGAATTTTACATTTTAGGTACAGTATGGAGCTTTAGAACCGCTTTTTAAATAGGAGTATATTTGTAATATTGGTTCTACTTATTTTTATAGCAGTAAAATAACACAATGAATACCTGTATTTCTGCTTCAGAACTTCCAGTTCTAATGTTGTATCAGTGCTCTGTGCATCTGTGGTAGAGTCCTCACACCCAAAGCAATACTGGAACACGCTCTAAACAAAACATGGAACCAAACTGAAATCAGATCTTAAAGTCTGGCAATAGATAAAAAATCCCAAATAAGTGAATAGTAACGTCTCCACACAGTGTTAAATTTGAAAATAATTTGTTATGAAGTTATTTTTTGTATACTGAACATTTGTTTTGCAAAATTTGTTTAATCGGAAAATTCAGTCTACCAACAACAGCTGAAATGAAAAGTAAACAAATAAAAGAAGAAATGTCAAAAGAGAGTAATTCAATTTTCTGTCTGAATAACTTTTGCACCTTGTCTCGCTTAACAAAGTCTCAGATCACTGAGAACTCAAACACTAATTATGTCCAAATAAGTTAGGCTGCATTCAAACTGATTTATCATTTTCACTGAAGATAGTCAAGGTCTAATCACAATTCCACTGATGTCAGCTAATGACTGAGTCTTATTAATGCAATGTTCCTAGCAATCTGTGTACAAAGTAAGTCAATCATATCGTATTTTAGTAAAAATTCTTTAGTCTAAAATTCACCATCTTACCATAAATCCACAGTATCTCGGCCTGTTCGGATATACAGTGATCGATTCCTGGTCCACCCGACTTAAGAACCAAAATGGTAGCTTCTTCTCTAAGTTGGTGTGAAGATTAACCTAAATGTAGTTTTGCATTTAGAATAAGATATATTCTCTTAAGACGAAGACACATTATTATGCGAAAATAACCATCATGTCATTATATTCAAATCGCTATTACTAGATGTCAAGTCTCAGAGGATATCTACGCTGCAAACAATGGTATAATATTTGAACAGTCCAGCTCAGACACTAAAACCATCTAGTCATAGCAGTACTGAGTATCTTCGCAGAATTAATGATTCCACATAGATGCGCACTATTCTAACTAAAATGGTTCCAAAACTGAGTTGGATCTTGTGTGATAGCTTGAATAGCTCCTTAGTACGGTGTGGGTTGCAGTACAGAATGACAGGGCAGAAATGTTCAAAAGACAGAATATCTGTCATAGCCACAAGTTTTAAGACCAAATAATAATGGGAAAGAGAGTAATCTTTCTCTCTTTAATTGTGCTATATCCTTTTCCTAGATTATGACAGAGTCAGTATAGACTAAGATGCCAGTGGAATGCCTGTGAGAAAAGTTTTCCCTTGAGTAGAAACAAATATGTTATATATGAATGCCTTCTCAGGTGATGCTATCTTTCCAGGCGTTCTCAAATTGCTACAGAAATACTAAGCATATGTATCTAAAAGAACAGGATGTACGGTATAAGCCTATTGCAGACAATCATAATCCTGTCAAACATACAGGAGGTTACATGCCTAATAAAGATTTCGTAGTACTGTCTGAAGTTGCAAGACAACATCCTTCCTGAGCATTCTGTTGGCAAAAAATACCTAAACAGATGAAAAGCATTAACTGCTACAAGAACTGCCCTTATACCTCTGCTTTAGTCATTTGTATCTCTGGCAAAAGAAATCTCTCTTGGGAGGAAATGTTACTCTGAAAAAGAATTCTTCAAATACGCTTGAAGTAAGAAAGTACAGCCCACAAAGTTACATGACTATCAGAAGTTATTTCTGAGCTGTTCTTGTTCTTGGGTATTCTGTCTACGCACACCTCTCTTCTTTATGCTCAGCCACTACGTAGGCTCTGAAACTCTTCAGAAAAAGCAGAGCCAACAGGGAACATAGGCAAAGCCACTCCCTGCATCAATTTTATGAATGGTCAGTTCCTCTCACAATACAGACTTTGAGCAGAACTTCAAGGAAGCATTTGGATAGATAGCTTCTAAGAACATGTTAGTGAGAAGTAATCTTTATTCTGTATTTGACAGGTGTATACTGTGTGTATTTCCACTTGTCAAAGTCAAGCTTGATATACAGTTCACAAGAAAAAACAGCTTGTGAAAACTGTGTGCCAAATTTATTGTTTCTTAAAATGAAAATTTTACGAAGTTCTGCTATTGCCTTAGCCCAGTATGTAAGCTGTAAGGACTTCATTTGCAAAAGCTACTTTGAAAATATCTAAGATGTATACAGTTTTCAAAAGGCCAGACTAAACTCTCCTGATTTCAACAGAAATTCTGTTCGGTGTCTTTATACATCTTCAGGTAACTAAAAACATCTAGAAATGTGACATTGAGTTCCTTAGTTATACCTGGTATTGCATAATATCTCCTCAGCACACAGACCAGCATGAGCCTTCAGTCTACTGAAATGACTTTGGTGTCCTTTTGATTTCTGTGTACCTTAACCTTTTTTCCACTGCATCAATTGTCTCCTTAAAAGACAACTCTCCCATTTCAAACATTGCATTTACTCGTTTTGAGATTCTGTTGTTGGAATAACTCTGAATTCATTCAACCGACTGTTCAAAAGTTCCTTAAAAATGCATTATGCATCTCCCTGACAATGACTCGCATGACTGAAAATGAAATTCAGAATAGGATGCCCAGGTTCACCATTTGCTTTACAAAGATGCTAAGATGTTAGTTAGGGATGCTGATGATAAATCAGCTAATTGTCTAAATGGTGTTCTAACAATGATATCTACTTCCTATAGTTGGTGCTTCTATGCTTCTTCTTACCTGCATTGCAATCCTTTTAAGTGCAGCGTATTTTTGTACTTCAGCTATGTCCCCAACAGCCAAACCAATCTAAAAATACCAGGAAAGATTTCATCATCTATTTTTTTCATAGTCTGTGATTTCAATTGTATTTCTTATTCACATTTAATCCAAAATGGCTCTAAAGTTAAATTTATTTTGTTTCACTTGAATTTGGAAACATACCCCTTTTGTGCATATTTGGAAAAATCCATATCAAGAAATGTAGAAATGCAGCTTTTTTTAATGCCAACTATCTGTCTACCAGTAAGGCAATAAAGAGCTACTTCAAAGATTTGTCAAGAATAACATCCCTTCTTTTTAAGTCTTCATTACTGCTGTTACGTTAAAAAACTTGTTGACTTCTTGATTCAATAGGATCATGGCAGCAATAAATAACTTAAAAAAACTGAATTGTTTGATTTTTATTGCTCAACTCATGTAAAAACTTGATTTCCTGAAAAAAAAATTCATGCTCAATGGAACATGGCTGAAGATGTATTATATATTTTCCCCCTTTCTCATCATTACCAGGTTTTCTGATTCTTTTTGTTCAGGTCAAGCTCATTAGTTGGTTTTAACACTACCGTTGACTGCTGTTTTGTGTGCAATGAAGACCTGGGTATTGCCTTTTTTAAAAAAAATATTGTTAGCGCTAGGTTATGATACAGCAAGGGGTTGAACCAAAACCATTGTTCCTCAATTTTCTTTATCAAGACCTCATAAATAATATATTGCAGCTCCAATTCAAATTCCATCATAGTTACTACCTAAACATATGCAAGACAACCCTCCAAGAGTTAAATGGGAAAATACTCAGAATGGTAAACCGGAGGGAAAACAAGTCCAGGGAAAGGCAACTTTTTAATATGTTACTGAAAGTATCAATTTGTTAAATAATGAATGAATGTCATGAATCAGCACTAAAGTAATTCTATATGCTAAAACTATGTATAAACCTGTGCTTAACCACTTTAGTGTATTAATAAATAGTTTACTTACTAGCAAGTTCATAAGAAGGATTGGAATAAGCAAGGTAAATATAATGAGAACTGTGTAACTCAGGAATGGATATGGCAATTCACTGCTTAGTAATGGATCAAGGAATGCATCGTGGTAATTAATGTCTCCCAGCATCATTGCAAATGTCTTCATTACAGAAAGCAGAGGTGTGCTATATGTTTGCTGCAAAAAGAAGAAACACCAAAATCAAGAAAAAACCCAACCACTGAAATTTGTAAAAAGCCTCTTGAGATTCTTTAGTCCAAAATAACATTTATAATAACGAAAAATTAACTCTGTCATTCAACTAACCTGTGAACCCAAAAGGACAAAGAAACTCAGTCCAAAGGCCAGTATCAGGAAAAAGAAAACAACAGCAATCCGAATCAAAGTCCTCAAAATTTCCCAGAACATCACAACATAGATGCCATAGTTTTCAAATCTAAGCAATAAGTACACAGAACAGAGATGCAAAATTAAATACTGAAGGTAGAGTCTCTTACAGTTTTTTATATAAGGCAATAAGCAATCCTCATTTTCATGTGTGAAAATAGACATTTTTACTCTCTGAGACATTCTGATATAGTACAAATGTGTTGTACTTTCACACCCAAAATAATGCAAGTGGTCCTGTTTACAGCAAGCCTAAACTACATAATCTTATATTTTAATGCACCAAAGCAGTACTTCTTAAAGATATTATTTTTCATGGACAACTTTTACTCTCTCCATAGCCACAGACAGTACAATAATTGTACAACTGTTGCGCCGGGAATAATAACATTAGGAAATTATTCCATTTTTTTGCTGCTTTTCAAAGCAAATTAGCAACCAGAAAAAAGGACAACTGGCACCGTGATCCAACCAGCAGCTACATGCCTGATTTAAAAAGATTTAGTTTTTTATGACACTACAAAGTATGGAAAACAAGCAAACAAAAAGAAACACATTGCTCAGGAAGAGAAGGGGAGTAGCATAATTTTAAGACACCTGTGTTTCCAACAACAGTCTGTCATCTAGTAAGCCCCTCCCATTCTTGGCCTACATAAAAAGTTGATCTCAGAACATGAGTTGTCAGAAATCAGATTAAGCTAACTTTTTCCCTCAAACTTGAATTTGGTAATTTATGTCTTCTGCCAGGGTCAGGGACCAGATGACAACAGTAGCAACTGAGAAAATCCCTCCACAGAACTTTCCCCCTGCAATATTATGTGCAAGGCTGGAAGTAAAGCAAACCTGATCTTCTCCTATTTATTAGGCATTTATTAGGCAAAACTCCACTGAAGTCAATGGAGCTACAGGTTGCTTTGAGAAGAGACAGCCTGAATGAGTTAGAAAAATGATGTGCAGAGTTCTACTGCTATACAAATGAAAAATATTCAGGCCAGAGAAGCATTTCATCTAGCAGAAGAAGGAAGGTTGGGCAATCATGAATTTACTTTTCAGTGTTTAGGTTCAACTCCCATTTTGCCCACAGCAGAGAGGACATGCCCATTCATTACTCATCTAAGGTCAGACACAGCTAGGACAAGGTTTGCCAGCAGAGGCAGTACCGTGAAGATAGTCCCTCTGACATTAGGTCTATTTACAAACCTTGTCCTTAACTACATCCCAACTACAGTAAAATGATCCTGAAATTAATCAGCAAATGCTGTGTTTGTCTGTCTGTCAGACCTCACAGGGGTGATCAGTGCATATATACAATAAGAATCAGAAGAGCACATATGCAGTGTTATGACATGCTGTCATCCTTATTTTCTGAAGAGCTCCATATCACCACTTGTTGCCTATAAGCCCCACCTCATCTTTGTGCATGGCAGTCCTGCTCAGGCACAAACGTGTTTATTAGTCTTAAGCACTACACCCACACTATTTTTCCCTCCACCCAGCTCTCCTGCAGTCCATAACTCATGGACACTGTTGTACCAGTGACAGCATTAAGATCATTAACGGCAATAAACAGACCTGATGTCAATGAAAGAAATAATTTCACACATCATAATTCTTTTACAGGACACTGAGGTATAGAAAAGTGGAGTGTGCCATTTAATCTGTAAAATGATAAAAGAATTTACCTTCTCCCAGGTATTATTTATAAAAACAGACTTCCTTTTGCTTCTTGTAATTCAAATCCTTTTTTTTCTTTTTAAGTGAAAGTCTATACTGTATAATGAAACATGTTAAAAAGACATACGCAGTGGCTTTGCTTACTTAACATTAAAATAAATCTTGTTATTTTTTTAGTTGCCATAACATATGTAGTGAATCTCTACATGAAAAACACTGAAAACTACTTTACAGGTCATTTGGTTAAGAAATTCCTATGGTCCTAATCTGGAAACATGTATAGCTTGAAAAAAAAAAAAAAATAGTGCTATTGCACTTGATCAGTTGTGGTTTAGGATATGTAAAATATCTGAAAATATTAAAAGTATTTTAAAGTATTGTAAAGCATCTAAATAATTTTTACCGTTGAAGGTAAAGCAAGAAGTTCATCCAAGACAAGTATACAGCAATTGCTCCACATTCCCACTGCAAATGAGCTGGTGTATTAATAAATAAAGAAGACACAAAAATTATGCTTGTAGTATAAATTGTCCAGTCCAGTAGATTGGAGTAATCCAACAAATATTTCAATTTCTAGGATTTAAGAGAGACGGATACATATTTACAAGTCATACATCATTAAAGGACTGAATTCAATACACTATTTAAATCCTTTTCTCACTTTTAATCTTGTATAAATTGGTATTTCCCTTTTAATTAGGGAAAAAATCAGATTTATTTCAATATCACACAAACTGCTATGCAAGCACACTGTCTGATTAATGTTATTTCTCTATGTATTTACCTGCTGAATCAGCTGAAATATTTCTTTGCAGATTCCCAGTAAACTCATTATTAAAACTAAACACATACACACCCTTGTGAAGTATGAGTTCTGAAACAAAAAACAGAGCACAAAAAAAATTAGAAATTATTAAATGAATGTTTATTTCAGCTCTACCTACTACATATACATTACATTGCCAAGTTAAGAAACTCTGTTAGCTTGCTTCATATAAACTTATTGCTATCTAAATTCTGTTTTACTAATATTTATCGTGAAATTCATGTCATGTATATTGTGGTGTTTAAGTAATTCAAACCCAAGTATGAAAGTTTGAGCATTCCCATGATAAACAGTTGCTGTGCAGCTTCCTCATGACTACTATTCGAGTTTGGGAACCGAAATTGCAGTTTATGCCACATTTTCAGTATATTTTGTCACTGGATGAACATAAAGAAAATTCTGTTGTCCGTAACTTCACTATCATATTGCAGTATCTGAAATGGCAATAGAAGTCTTTGGACAAATTGGAAGTCCTGGCATCCTTACATGGCTGCTCCCTTTGATGTCTCATTTTACAACCAGTATAGGCAAAGACAACTTTGTTCTGAAAAGCTTTCCATTGGCATAGATAACAATAGCAAATTTCATCTTTAATAAATAACTTGTAGAGCTAATTCCCGATCTGAGGAGTTCGTAAACTCACAAGCAGACCACAAATTGATGGCACTCATTTTTCAGTGGTGATGCAATACACATCAGCATCTGCCCCATTGCGATGTCCCTCTTTAGCCTGCGTTAAGAGTATAGTACAATGTTCTGTAACACTGTGCTCCCTACAGAGCTGGCATTCCCCACTCCATTCCCATTACCGGGTCATTAGTGCACTGTTTCATCCAGTGCATGACATTTCATATACACTGCTATTGCTCTAGTCTCCCAGGCAGCACTTTCTCGGCTCCTGTTCAGTGTACAGGTTCTCCACCAGCTGGCATGATTCCTCAGTGAAGGACAGGACTCCCCCTTCCAACTATGCTTCTTCCACCCAGTTTCTCATGATTCAAGGACCTGGGTCAGTCTGAATTATTCCTCTGTCTGCTGGATGTAGCTCCTCTCATTCTCCTGTCTTCCACCAGGAAGATGAGTGAATTAGTGGAGCAGGAATTCTTCCAGTTCTGCTAGTTCTTCCAGCTTCTGAATCTTTGAGAATCCCACATGTACTGGGCTGGGTATGTGATTCTCCAGATTTTTTCTTATATCAGGATATCCGCATGAACCTTCTACATCCCTTGAGTTTATTTGATTTCATATTCCTACTAGCATATCCTTTTTGAGTTCCTATTTCAGTTTTATGTATTTTCTCTCCCAAAGGAACTGTAAAATATTTTCTTGTCTCTTTTTTTTTTTTTTCCCCTTGCCAAAATCCTTGGTTTTAGCGATAAAATCGCTTATTTGAAATGGATCATTTGAAAAGTTCGGCACACAACAAAATCTTGTCTCCATTAACACCAGTATGTTACCGTTTGAGGGCTAATGACACAGGTGTCTCTTCTCAGAATATCTGACTTCATGTCACGGAGACAGAACTCTGACTGTCCTGCCCTTCACATGGCCATGGGAGTGTAACAGTATGTATGAATTGTACTCACAGGTTCAATAAACAGCAGAACATGCAGTTCCTTCTCTGGAAGTCTAGTACAATGTTCAGCTTAGGGACAACACAGCCTTCTTAAAAGACAGAATACTGCTTAGTTTTAACTGCAGGAAGGAAACACTCACAAAAAGGACATCAACCGGTCACACCAATATCTTTCTTTTCTAAAGCCTCATTTTCCTGTAGTGGTGGACCTGAAAACTCTAACTTCTTCAGTTTGCTATGGTGTCCTAATTATTCCAGTTCCAGTTTCTGAAAAAAGTTTGAGTTTTGTCTCTTAACAGCCCCAGTGTTTCTATGGAGGACAGGTTTATCCTGAGACATGGTTCATCCTTGCTTGCTTTCCTTATGGCCCCAACCAAAGCATCATTTCCATCCAATGCATCCAAACCATGAACGAGACCAATATTCATAAATTATTAGAGTAGCCCCACACCTGTCACAGTTGTTACTGAAAGACAAATATTCAAAAGTCATTGTGATGTATCTGTACTTTGCTACCTAATCAAGTTTTTCATTTTGAGATATTGTAATTCCAAAATGAGGTTTTATCATTCTCATTTTGACACAACACAATTTTTGCTATTTTTTTCTTCTAAGTTTGTAAACAGGGATTACAGGAAACAACCAATATACTTAAAAACCTTTCACAGAGTTTTCCATCCACATATGACTGAACTCTGCTGTTACATTTTTCACTACTGTTGTACATGAGGTACCTATATACAGACTGGCAAAAACTGTTCTGCCTTAGCCTCACAGTTTATGAGCCTAGTGAAGAAATACTGGGCCTGCAAGGGAAAGTAATACATAATATGTGCAAAGAAAGATGTAACTGAATACCCAAAAGCACTTCATTACTGACTACTCTTTCTATGTCAAATTTTAAATGTGCAATATCCAGTTATTTTGGTTGAAAATTAAAAGGACATAGAAACCTAAAGAATCCACTGTTTTCTGTCCTTTCATAATAAAATACACGTTAACCCTTTTTCTTTAACAGTAAAGTAATATTCACTTCAGGGAAGAAATTGAAGTAACCACGTACCAGATGTAAAATTTTCAGAAAAGATTAAAAATAGGAAACGAGAACTGAAAATTATCCACAGAAGTTGCTGCTGAATGTTTAAAAATACACACTTCAATTCTCTTCCACAGAGTTGCTAAATCATAAATAAATCTAGAAATTATTTAAATAATCACAACTTTTTGCTACAAAAATCCTAAACATATTGTGACTCGTACGAAAACTCAGTACCTCATATTCTAATGGTCTTGCTTCATAGATCTCTGTTCCATTCAAAGGTCTTCCTGGCTGTATGTGAGTGACCAGAAGAGTCAGTGGGATGAGACCGAGAGAATATATGCCTAAATTCATCAGATGCGCTCGAAACCCATAGGCCATCCTTGAAAGTGAGAATGTTACAGTTACAACACTTTACAAATTTACAAAAGCATGCATTCAAACGTAAAAGTCAACAATGTTTTCAAGATGAGGAAAGAAACATTTCTTAAAATGTCCTTTTGTGATGAATGTGTTCATAGAGCTTTATGCGGACAAAAGTGTATTGGCCGTTCTGAAATACTGTTCCTTTTTTCTTTTTTAACTCTGCAACCCTATTACATATTTTTGCAATAAAGCAGAAACAAAGATAGTGGTTATCTTTGCTGTAAATATCAAAGAATCATTACTAAATGCTAAGCTACATTTTATATGATAATCTATTATTCTAAAACTGCTTTTGAGACTTATGGAAAACACATTTGCTTCAGTCAACACTATAAATATGCGCAACTTCGTAAACAACTCTCAGGTACAATAGCCTTCATCCTGACACGCAATATTATATTTTTATGTACATTAAAATACACCTACCATTTCATAAGCAAATATTCTTTACACACGGGATGACTAAGTAGCTCCATGCGATTGTGGCGTACCATGGCCTACAAAACAAGAAAGCAGAAGGATCAAATTTATCTCATCTAGTTAAGTAAAGTTCTTACAAAACTGGCTAGACCACCTTCTCTACTTGAATATTAGACTAATGAAAAGTAAAATGTCTGTAAGATATTGCAAAGTTCTTTTGTTTATGCACTCTGGCCCAAAGCTCCTACCATCTTGCCTTCTCTGCCTACTGAAGCATCCAGCTTCTCTCCTGCTGCTCTGTTAGTCTATTTCAAGCTTTAAAAAATTATACAGGCTATTGCCAACTATACCTGTGAGATGACCAAGCTTTTTTAGTTACATTCAACATGAAAATACTTATTTACTTATTATTGGACAGTATACCACGTCTAATTGCCAACAGGAAGCCCAAAAAGTAATCAAATGCAGCCAGAAAGTTTGTTCTGTAAACATTTTCTGACAAAGAATGAAAGAACAGACAGGCATTGTGAAAGAACAGCAAAATTTCTTCTAGGTACAGAAAGTATTTTGCAATTAGCATATGAAAAAAATCAGTTTTGTGAGGTTTTTCAATGCCTTACATTCCTGGGCATGGTCGCTAAAATGACTGGAGTATGGTTTTCTTTGATGTATTACTTGAACATACAGCATGTTCTCTTGAAACATTCATAATTGTTTAAATAAACTAAGAATTGTTATCTAAACCTAAAAGAAATGTTACTTATTACTTAGACTACAAGAACTTTGGCCCATACTTCATTCCCATATACTTTAAACATACAGAGTTATGGGCTTTGGAGAAGAAATATTACGATGAAAAATTCAAACCTCTTGATTTTATCTAGAACAAGACAGCATGGAATGATGTCAGAGTAAAAAAAAAGAACTTACATTTAAAGTGGTAAGTGGTTCATAGAAAATGTCTTCACCATCCTTTAGTTTCTTGTTAAGTGTCAGAGGACACTGAAGATATCTGAAGTTATATTCAATCTGAATAATAAACGCACATCAGCATTTAAATGTGATGAAACTGACAGTCTAAGACTGAGATGAAGTGCTTAATTTAAAAAAGGTTATCCTTTAGAGAAAAAAAGAGGCCTGTTGTGTCAAAGTAATTTGAACTCTGATTGTTAGTTACTCTGACAGTGAACACATGCCATCAAGATACACATCTGTGACTGTAAGATGATCATTTTGAATGACTAGCCATTTTGAATTGTAAATTAAAAAGTTCAGATTTCTTCTTAAAATACTGCAGTTTAAAAAGGTCATTCTCATAACTGTAATTTGTTTTAAAGTTGAATTTGAAGAAAAGCTCGTCTTTAAAAGTCATATGGCTTTGATAACACGATATGACGAAAATGTACAGTAGCAGAACATTTGCAAGTTTTCTGTTAATGATGTAGACACAACCCAATGTAATAATTGATGAGGTGTTTTTCAACATAGTTTTAAAGGTAACAACTCTAGAACATTCATGCCTCCTTTGCGTTGTGAAAGCAATCTACTGCTTAAAATTTTGGACAAGAATTTACAAAAAAGAACCACATTGGACTCTGAATTATTGATGACAATTCTGCCACTTATGATAGACATGCTTTTGATATGCATGAGTAGATATTATGCCTTCTATCACTGTTATTTTGAAATATCCATAATCTGATACCCAGCTTGATTGCAAGAATTAACACAAAAATAAAGACTATAGATTGCTCAAGTTTAATGTTATACTTGTTCAAATGCATAAGCATTACAGAAACTGAACTTCAAAGTCATTTACAGCCCAAAGCATAAAATAAAATCAACCACCTGTGTTTTTTACTAAGATCTGATATTCATCTACAAGTGTATCTTATCCATGTAAACTTGATATATACATTAAAGTACACATATTGTGTAATTCCCAAACTTTCAAGTCAAAAATGTGTTCATTTCAGTGTCACAGAGGCAATAAAGAGAATTCAGTGGCCCTGCTCATAAAAAAAAAGAGACTAATAGTTGAAGATTGCTAGCATCTGATGAAGTGATTTTAAAAGTCATCCTAATAGTGACAAGTTTCTTGCCAAATATATATTAAAAGCAGATTCAAATATGGTTATTGGTGAATAAGTACTGAATTCATAAATCAAGTTAAAACATTGGCTGATTTCAATTTACCAACTATAATTGCAACTGTAGAACATATTTAAGAGGTATTAGAATTTAATCCAGTATTGGTAGCTATAAGCCAAGCTGATGATTTTCTAACTTAATTATCTAAATAATGTACCACTGCTAACATATAGCCAGGCATATTGTGACATATTCCATCCTAAGACCATAAAATATAGTCTTCATATTTTTTTTCATCCACTTACATAGAAGTCTCGACTTGTCTTTTCCTCTGAAGACTCAATTATGCAGTTGTCCAAAACCAGCTTTGCAGACGAACAGAAAAGTGAATTAAGGTGATACAGATAATGTTCATCAGAAAGAATATGTTTGTACCTGAAGAAAACAACCTTAAAATATAGGAGTCATCTAATGGAAGTCAGATTTTATGGTGTATGTTTTGAAGACATAAAACTCCAGAGTTTACATGTAGGAGTTAAATACTGAGACTATGCAGTTTAGAAGGCTATGTGCTAGTTTAAAAATATAAAATGTGAAGTGTTTATGAATACATGCATACCAACTCACTTGCTATTTTATTAAAAAGCATTTCTGTAGCATCATTTAGCTCAGAAGGTGAAAATATGTCAAATGGTTTTGAACCCAATTCTCTTTTGACTTTCATCACTTTTATACTCCTCGTTTTCATCACTTTTATACTGTTTTTTTATACTACTTTTATAACTCCATTGACCTCAGGAAGCTAAGAGGTTTTCAAGACTAAAGAAATTAAACTAGCCAAACTGAAACTATCACTAAAATGCCATTAAATCAATTGGTGAATTTATATTGTTTGTATTTTATAATAATACGTATTAGTGAGGACAGCATTAGAAAAACAATGGCAAATTATGCAATGTAACGAAGGGGTTTTTTGTGCAGTCGTTTCTTTAATGTGTGCAGAAAACTTACTTTGAATGAATCAGGAAGATACTCAACCATTTCCAGTAAAGGACACTTATTGGCACTAGAATAGTGAGAAAATGTCACAACAGCTTCTTCCCACCTGCAAAAATTAATTAAGAACATGGAAAAAGAATTAGTTGCTTCTCTTCTAAATTAACTACTTTTAGATTGAGTTAATTATTTAAGATATTATCTTGTAAATCACAATCAGTAACAAGTTTACGTACCATTAATTGGAAAATCAACTGTTTGGGGAGTAATTGAGTAACATTCTGGATGCTTCTCTAAGAATGATTCATGTTTAATTCTGTTATCAATCAAGCAGAAATGTTTCAACTATGCTAAGATCTTCTAAAAAATGAAACTTGAACTAAGTTGGAATCTTGGGTTAGAAGTTTGGGTGAGTAATAATAAATACAGTAAAATACTGGCAGTTCCTGCAACTCTTACCAAGAGATGTGATCATTAGGCAATGGTGCAACACTTTTATTCCTAAAGTGGGGCTTCAATATATTGTAACATAAAACATTCTAAAGTGCAGTTGAACTGCCACATTTTTAAATATTTGCAACATTTAAAGCAACAATTTAAAATTAAATCTCTTGAATGGTATCAGTTGTACTCACATTTTGATTAAAATTCTATAGGTATTGAAGCATTATGTGAAAGGCTGAAATTATGTAAGTAAGAAGAGGAAAGACATGGGAACAATTACTTATTCCTAATGGCTTCTGTGTGGTTTTTTTTTTTAACAGAATCTGAAGAGTAAGTCTAATATGGAAAACAACATGCCACATATCTGATGTCCATTACAATTATGCCATATTTTATTTGCTTTCACTAGAACAAAATACAGTCTCTGGAATTTTAAAATACGTACTCAGTCTTACTTATTAAACTACAGGTTTTCAGATCTTAAGCTCAGTTAAAAAAACCAAAGCAAAATGGAAAATAAATTCAGAAAGCATTTTCTGTGTACCTTACCTTTTGTGTAAAATGACAGCAGACACTACATCTTTTCTCCTATTGTGTATTGCTTCATGGAAAAAAGAAGCTACTGCTTTGTTGAACAGAATTTTTGCACCATAGTCAAGAAGTAACCTTACTGCTTTTGCATGTCCTTCTCTTGCAGCCAGGTGCAAAGCTGTGTTCTGTGCAGAAAAGTAGTACAGCAATGCATCCATGAGAATCATTTGGGAAAAAAAAAAAAAGGTACATACTTCAGTCCTTTCCCACATTGAAAAGCCACATGCCATACTATTCTCGGTTACAAGTCCTGAATGCTTTTACTAGCAACATTAAAAAATAAAATATTCTCACAGGGATTCTGATAGAGATTATAGACAGGTTCTTTATTCTACAGAAACTCAGATGTAGATAAGAAAAGCCAATTCATTAATACCTTTTAGTTTTGTAACAAACAAACTGCAAATCACAAATAGGTAAAAATGATGGTATCTACAGATACACCTGCATTTGATAATCATGAAGAGAAGCATCCAATCATATACGGAGGTGCTCACACAAACAAATCTGCAAGAAAATCTGCAGGCACAGTTTTATAAGAGGAACATTTTTTCCTTTGGTATTTTCAGAAAAGTAAGGCAATGACTGATTTAGGAATCAAATTACACTGAAACAGACTTTTGAAAGCCTTCTCAACTCACCCAAATTTTTCTGAGGGGAAATTAAGAACTAAGTATTAGCTTCTTATTAATTTCTAGGCAAAATTTGTTCCTAATCTAATAATTCTAAAAGTTCTGAACACCAGTTCTCAGGGAAATTAGCAACACCTTATGTGTTGGAAACTGAATAGTTCTTTAAAATGACCACCCTATGTTTCTGATGGGGAACTGTTAGGCAGGTTTATACAAGAGGTCTCCAATCCAGGAGACGGATTCTGTCTTGGCCCAACAGATACTGTATTTGTCCAAACTTCAGAGCAAGACAGGAGTTGTATCTATTGGACACTGCTGCGCAGAACAGAAAGATTTCAAACAATATGTTAATGAGCTATAGTTGATACTGGATTTTTAAAAATCTGTATACGCTCTTTAAATTTAAATTACCAACGTTTGTACCACATGGTTAAAATACTCTTGCATTGTAAAGGGGGCAAGAGTCTAACATACTCAGTCTAACATACTCAGTATTTTATGTTTTCTATTAGGCTATTTGCATTTTATTTGTCCCCGACTTACAAGAATTGGCTAACAATTTCAGCAATCATATATTAATCTAAACAATAAACTTTAAGAGTGGTGAAATACAAAGACTTTAAATGTGCCACAGGAAATGAAATATTACATATGTAATGCACAGAGGAAAACTACTAATAGTACTACTGACGTTTGGTTTAGAAGTAATAGCAGATAAGAAACAAATAATGCTATGTGAACACATACCCCTTCTTCATCCACTCTGTCAGTACACTTCACATTAGTATCCAAAATGATCTGCATTGTGCGAGTGTATCCTCCGAAGGCAGCATGGTGCAGGGCTGTCCAGCCTTTATAATCACTTACATGTAGTAGTATAAAATTTGTAATTATAAATTGAAAACTTTTTATAAATTTAAAGTAAATGTACATGCCTCCTCCTTTCACTCAAATCTCTTTCCTTTGGCATGACTATTGCAGAGATGTATATACTTTATATATGTATATACTTTTATATATATGTATATTCCCATCTCTATTTTTACTAGGTGTACTAGTCCAGCTAAGGACCCTGGAAATAAAGGGTTTGACAGTAGTCCATTTAGTGGGTCTGCCACAGTCACAAATAATGAATCTATGACAGGTTTGCTTGCCAACGGGTCTCCTCAGAATGCTTAGGCCCTAGATCCAAGGTGTAGCTGCAATGGACTTGGATGCACAGGACTTGAAAGTTAAAGCTCTAGACTGTACCTTGGAAACAGGATTCTAAACTTTTGGTAGCTTTGGCTCCTGGCTTTACAGGTGTAAGCCTGGAAGCTTTTGTGGAGCTGTCAATGATCTGAGGATCTTTGACCCGAAATCAGGACTTGGAGTGCAAGGCAAGTTGCCTGTGAATCACCAATCCTAAGAACTCCTACTGAAGCCTGGAAGTGAAGCTGAGGTGATCATAATATTTCCAAAACAGTATTTTTTCCATCAAAAGGTTCAATATTCTTCTTTCAGTTGGATTTAGAGAAATCTCAGTTTCCCCAGTATTAGAATCCTTGCTTTACAGCTAGCCATGACTCTATGTGCCAGGCTGAAGCAAGGCACAATCAGCTTAGTTTTACAAATAGTTTATAAATATGCTCCCTATATTGTATATTTACATTGTATATATTAATATATTAAATATTTTCATATATTGTGTTCATTGTTCATATTTATATTATATTAACTTCCCAGCAGATGGACACAAAATGTAGGGTGATAGTTCTTTTTTGCCTTTATGAATGGAAATCTGTATACTTACCAGAGAAAAAGGGCCCCTCTCTTCAGAAGAAACTGAACTACCTTCTCATGACCGTTCTGGGCTGCCAAATGAAGGGGAGTCATTCCCTTCTTATCACCTTCATTCAGAAGTCTTGTGTCTTTCATATCTCTTATAAGTCGTTGACATGTATTGATACGTCCATAGCTTTGAAAGATAAACATAGAAATTAATGTAAAAAAAGAAAAAAAGATGGAAAAAATGGCATTGATTCCATTGCCTAGACTACACTACTAACCTGGCAGCAAAGTGTAATGGTGACTTCTTGTCTCTGCTCTTAGAATAGATGGAAACGTTGAGGCTGAGTAAATTATTTACAGAGAGGGCCACACCTTGTCTGCATGCATAATGCAATGGAGTGCATCCTTCATTATCTTCATCCACTACAAGATTTTTAATATGTTCCATCTGTTACCCCCCAAAAAACCCCCAAAAGAATAGAATTACATTTATATCACTAATGCTCCACAGCTTCGAATAGCTTGTAACAATAGCATTAATACTTTAAAGCAGTATCTAAAAATAAAAAAACTTTAGGAAAAGTAAATTTAGCAACAATGAGCATTTAATCTCTGCTGATTTGTGGGTCACCATTTTTTCAAACAACTACTTTTTGAAGAACACAGCAGTTTGCCACTCTGCACCCTTACTGCAATCCATCCGCACTACAATACAGGGAATTCTTCTTTGCTGCCATTCAACCACAATACTCATTGCTGTCAGCAGAAGTCTTGTAGAGAATGTATGGGTAGTCTACGGTCTGTGTTCAGTAGCAAAACTTCTGGCTGTCAAGAACCATCAGTTCACTGGTTTACAGTGTAATTTTATTTCCCTCATTTCTCTTTCTCATCTTAATTTCCCTGTTTTTCCTCTGTACCTGTCTAACACTATCCTACATATAGCCTTTCTTAAAGCAACTAAAAATCTCCTCCCCCAGTTTGCTCCACTCCTTTGTCTGAATTATTTGTGTGATCAATAATTAGAAAGTCAATGCAGATAACAGAGTTATCAGTCTGGTTTAAAACTGTTTCTCTACATCTGCTGAAAAGGGAAGTTGAATCCATTCTACGTTACTAATCAAAGTTGTTTACAGATTTCAGCAGACATTGAAAGATCAGTTATACTTGATTCACATTTAAAAGACTGGTTCTCGAGCTCTGGAGGCTAGCAAATTTAACTCTCTCAAGCGAGCCTGGGCTCTAGCAGTATGACCTCAGCATAGCCAAATACAAATCCATGTTTGAAATCTTTTTTAAAACTAAATCCAAGACTTCATTACAGTCCAGTCCACAGAAAGCTCCTGCAGCATATGCTATAAGATATTTAAGTCTTAGAGCCTGACTGAATACGAGCGTGTCCCCTAGCTTTACTGCATGCAAGTTGGGAAAATAGAAGGGAAAAGTTCTATGTTTTATTGCCTACCTCTTGAGCTATTCAATGCCCCAACAGCAAAATAATTTATGGGATTATGTTATTCCTTTGCCTGGCAATAAGAAAACTGTATTATTGGCTTTGAAATGTTTTCATGAGATATGTACCTCTTCAAACTATTTTCTGTGACACTGGGCAACTTAACAAGTAGCAGAAACTTTTACAAACATTCCGAAATAAAACGATAGTTGCTTTTTTCTTTACATTTTCTACTAAGGGTAACAGAAAGACATAAATTGATGCTTACTGTACCTGTAGAAATTTCTCATTCAGATGCTGTAATCCTCCAGGCTGCAATACCGTCAAATGCAAGAAATTCCGACCAAGATGATCTTTTAATGATACATTTGCTCCTAGATAAATATGGAAATAAGTACCAGCAACTTCAAAACTGCTGGCCCCTGGCACTAACTGATGATGTTTAAGACAAAGGAACAAATGTTGAACAAATGTGTTTATGAATCTACAAAATAACGAATATTATTTCATGTCAGCATTATAACATATAACTTTGCTAACAAAAATCCCCCTACTGACACTCGGATTTCACCATTATCTCAGGTGCGTATGTATTCTGTATTTCGTTGCAGCACTAAGATTTATATGGGGCCCTTATATTCAGAGATACTGAGCACCCACAAATCAAGAGGTAATTTGAAGATGAAGACGATCGCCTCTTCTAATCTTTTAAAAGTTGTAATCTTGTTACAGCTTCAAAACTTATTACAGGGTTTATTAACAAAATCAGTTATATTACTATTAACAAGATAAAATATAGTAACAATAATTAGCTTGCACCAAAAGCATAGCAATTGATAGAGCTCAAACATTTTCAAGGTGACTGTGATTATATAAAATCACAGGTAATACTTGAAATATGGGCTTTAACATTTAAAGATTGATTGCTGGTACAAAACATGACTGTTTAAGTGGTGTATTTATTCCACAGTTCTGCTTACTTTGCGAACTGCTAAGGAATGCATGGATGGAGTGCCAGTGTCATCTCTACCTTGAGAAGCATGACACATGGCATACACATTGTTCTACAGCCTGTTCACTCTGTATTAAAAAGAGCGAAATCATCGCACTAATTATTCATTTATCTCAAGAGATACCAGCACTATGCAGCTGTTTAGCTCAGCTGCTCCTGGACTGTATGCTGAAGTACTGGATTGAAATTGTGAGGGAAGTTAGATGCAGAGTTTTAACATGTATGAACCCCATTCAAAGGAAGTATGTTATACATGTATATTCCTTTTTACCTTTTGAGAGCAGTAAATTCACAATTTTCCATGATGCACAGGAAGTGGCCAACAGAAGCGGTGATCGACCTTCTATGTCAACACTATCAATATTAGCCCCCTGCAATAAAGAATTTCAAGTTTATCATGAATAATGAATAAATGAAATTTTAAAATGGTGCTGCCTTTTATAAGCATAGCAGAAGTATAGGTATTCTTAGTAACTCCAGAGAAGTAAATTCAATAAACACATAACATCTCTCTATAAAACTACTATGTTTTCAAACTATTAATCACAGCCCTGTCATCTATACATAAATAAATTTAGATCCCTAAATAACAGTGCCCTACTTCTAGGTATACTGAACTTGAAACTCATGAACTTTTGTTAGGACACATTTCCATGCATTTAAATACTCAAAATATATAATTCTAACTTGAAAATACTGGGATTGAAGCTTCAGAAAAATACAAAAATTACAGCCCTTTTGAATGATATGGTCTTACCTATCAAGTAATTACCAGAACAAATCTGAACCTCTATGCTGTATGAATGCTGTTCAAGAAGTATCCAGAGATTAGTATATTTTGATATACACAGCTTGATCTATCTGAATTTCCTATTCTTCATCATAAGCTATATAAGCCAAGTCCATTCTGACTCCAAAGTAGCTGTAACCACAGCAGATACATTTATATTCTCCAAAGTCAAGGTTTTTGATACGACCTTTCTCCTTAGGAGAAGCATAAGGGCTGGAATGAGGTATTCTGGTAAAAGCCCAGTTTTGCTGTTCTGTCTGTTTTCGCACAAGATGCATATTGCCAGTACAGTATGGTCACTACAATCACAGTATCACTATAATCGTATCAGCAAAATACTATGAGCATAAACATATCTATCCAAAAAATTCTACCAACAAGGGAGTATGACGATACAAGTAAATGAACCAATAAGATGTATGTATATTTTATAACATTTTAGACATAATTTTTCTAGATACTGAGTTGCAAGTTAAACTGGATGAGTTGAACAAAGTACACAAAAAATCTATTTTATTTCAGATAATGCCCAAAGATCATTGAAAAAAAAAAATCAATAGGAGTTTTTCCATTAACTTGAATCATCTTTGGGTCCAGTCCTAATTAGAGAGAGAATTAATCATAATCATAACCAATATTTACTTTCTAGGATGGTAAAACCTGCAATGTAGTAATAAGAAACATTTAATAAATGTACACTGATTACTTTACCATAGAGAACAGGAAGCTTCCAATGTATGCTGATGAAACATTTGGGAGTAAGACATGCAGGACCCTTTCCCCAGTTACCTTCCTACAAGGTCAGACAACCTCTTAAAAATGTTCTTACCCAGCAAAGAAACAGAGACCTTTTTTAGCCAAGTGACTCACTGATTTCAGTGAACACAGACCCGCAATTTCTAGTTAATAATGCAATCTTTAATCACCTTCTCTCCAGTTAACATCATTGTTCAGCCTTCAGCAAAATGAATTCTGCAGCATTCATCATTATTTATCACGAGTAACTTATATATTGCCACATATATTTACCACATTTACAATATAGCTGAAGAGTTTGTAAATTTAATTTCTGAACTCCGTTTACTTTTGCATTTATACATTATATATCAGATACTAATATAAAAATAAATATTATGCAAATTTTGTAAATATCAATTATTATTTATAACAATTTAATATTTCATTTTTCTTTTAGTGAAGATAAAAGAAGCAAAAAGGGAAAAAGGAAGTCCAAAAAAAGAAGCAAGAAACAGTTTAAAATTACTGCTTATCTACTTTGAATAAGCACATTTCAATAAAACTAATGAACTAAACTCAGGAAGCAACAGTCAACTCAGTGCTAAATTGTCCAGTATACAAGAAAAAAAAAACAACCCAACACTAAAAGACGCGGGAAAATTGCTAAGATACCAGCTAAATCATGAGAACTTTCTGATTTGCATATCTTTATTTTTCTTTATAGTTGTGTACATAACTTGCAAACATAATCACGCCATTTGCATGCACAAACCAGATACTGTGCACCTAATTGTCAAATATGACAATGGCCACTTTGACATTATTGTTAAAGTCATTGTGCTTAAAATGCTTAATTTGCAAACCAATTTGCAAGTAGTATTTATTTAAAGCTATGAAGTTTTGTAATGTTTAGAAGTTGGGAATATTGATCAAGGTTTCTGTTTTTTCCCTTTTCTTAAGGCTTCGGTTAGTCTTCAGTTATGGTAAACCATAGCTGTACATCTCACCAAAACAAGGGCATGTACTCATTGCCATGCTATGTTGAGACCAAATGCAAAAATAATTAAAAGCTCTGCAAGAAATATCTGTAGAGTTTGATTCTCTGGTTTTTGTGTAGCACTTGACCTACAACTTACAAAAAAATTGGTGTAATTTAAATGTAAATAGCATACATACTGTGCCTGGACAATTCTGTTTAGCATAGATAATCTTACCTTTCGTATCTAGAAGAGCTAGACGTAACACTGCATCTGTTTAGAATGGCTTTAATTTTCAGACACAAAAAGTACCAAGAATAAGATAAAGGAAGTAATCATTGTAAGTTAATGTGCATGAAATGTGGATATTTATTGTATAAAATAAATAAATGTTGCTCTTTATTAAGAGCAGAAAGCCATTCTGAACCGGAATTTGATGTTCCTTTTGAGCAGTAACATTGCTCCACCTTTTATTTTTCACCCTTGTGTACACCACAGCATAGGTGATACCTGGTGACCTTGCCAGGAGTCCAAGAGAGCAGGCAGCACAGGTTGTATGTGCCGCATCTCACTAACCTCAGCTGGCATATTTTGATCCATTCCCAGATAGGGCAAATGAAAACAGTCCTAGAGCTTCAAAACAAACCTTCAGCATAGATTCTATTGGAGGTGGTCACAATAGTCAAAATGGCACTCAAGGAATAAAATTTTGTTCTTAGTAAAATGCAGTGTTAAAGATAGTCCCTCTACTTTGTGCACGCAAGCCTCAATATGCAAAAAATTGCACCTGTATTTCTCAGGTAGCAACTTCTGTAGATAGGTTGTTTTGTCAGACAAGTTTAAGCAGTCAAACCTCACCATTTCACATTTGAATTAAAAATAAGCACAATATCTAGCTCTGACTAAATCCAATCCCTATAACAGACTTTCTGAGAAAAGCAAAACAGTATGTAGAAGAGAATTTTTCTTAATATAATTGTCATGAAGCAAAGTAAAAAAGCCTAAACATACATAAAATTAAAAAGAAGTCTGATGACTTATGAAAATTTCCTCAGTAGAGTGGGGCATATAATGATTATATAAGCCTTAGTTTAACTGGTATAAATGGACACTTGGAGCATAGCCAGTAGCATCCCTAGTTAAACTTCTTCTCTTTCTCCCTTATAATTATTCAGTGAAGAAATACAACCAAACTACACAGAGTAAAAAGTATTTCTAGATCATGCACAAACTTCAATATATATGGCTATGTGATCCTACAACAATCCTATGAATACACTTTAAAGAAAGGATTTCTTTCTGGAAAAAATCAGATTAAATTCAAAGCATGTTTAGCATTTATTTCACACTTCATATCCTAAGAGTGAGGGTGACTAAACTAGTTTGTCATATTTGGTAAAAGATGTTTATGAAACCTTTCTGAATAAGTAAAATGGAAATAAAAATGCAAGTTTTCATCCTCTGTCACTGTGGGATGCTATTATGGAGCCGTAACTACCATTGTACTGTACCTGTTAATTACGCATTATGAAATGTGTGTGTGTATACATGCACACGTATATGAATAACCTCTACCTGAGAACACATTCTCCTTTATGAATTTCTCTATGCAGACCTGTAGTAATAGACAGCAATAATCTCTATAAACATGTTGCTTGATTAAATATTTACCATTGAAATCAAATACTCTGCCAGTTCATAATGATCAAACAATGCTGTCCTGTGGGGAAAAATGCAAAAATACAGTAACATTAGAAAGGACAATGAAGTTTCAAGCCAAAGGGTAGCATTCCTCTCCATTTGCTGCATTTTATAATATTTTCAAATAAATACATTTTAAAATAAAGAGACAGAGAGATACCTTTATTACATAATTCATTTTAATAAATTGTTTCAAATTTTGTCATGGAGTTTCATTTTAAAACTAAGTTCAGTTTAATTAATACATTGAAAACTCACTACAGGAAACAAAGACCTCATTGGTAGGCCAACAGGCATTTTACCACTGATTTTTAACAGAATCAGTCATTTCATATGTCAGATCCTTTGCTGTACCAGACAAGGTAAATATAGAATTCCATAAAGTTCAGACACAGTTTGTTCCAGGCAGACCTAGATCCTGAAATCCTTTTCATTTATTCAGTCTTCAAAAATAACTTGCTAGATATTTTGTGTAATAATGCTAGAGTCGGGTTAAAATGGCAATGGCTAAATATGTATTCCGACTGTCGCAAGCAAGTCTACTTGAAAAAATATGAAAAAATACAATATCCTGATATAAATCGTGGTAACATTTATTAATTTACTAAAAATATTTCAAAGCTGTCTACACACATTAAAAAATCTCAGGTTTTATTCCACAATAAATCATTGAATTATATACTATAGGAAAAAAAATGGTCAAAGTAGGAAGAATAGCACAGTTAAGACACACAGTCTAAATGTTTTCAGAAGTCAGACCTCTATTAAATATTTTGACTCAATGAGCAACACAGGACAGTTCCAAGATTGTACTGTATCTCAAAGATAACAGTTCCCTTAGCACTGTAAGAGGTAATGAAACTGGGTGTACTCTAGTTAGAACTGATTACTCAAAAGATGTATTTTAAAAATCATGTCATGGTTCCAAATAAGTAGAGATGCCTCCATTATCTATAGTAGACCCCTCCAGTCAGGCATAAATACTGAATGCTTCACACACGCTCAAACTAAATTCCAAGGTGACTGAAGAGAAAGCGAACTAATTTTATAAAATATTTAGATGGAAACATGACAGTAGGAATGTGAAAGGATCAAGTCCTGCCTATGCTTCACTGTTCCTTCACTTCTCAACAAGTTATCATTCCTTTTCAGTTTATTTACATTCTGAGAGATTTGCATGACTTTCTACCCTTCTGATGATTCTTGGTGACATTTTTTTTCCTGTTTCACAGACACGGGGAGTAAAAGAGTGTCATTCTTTTTCCAAGCTTTTTCCAAGGGCAATAACTTTCATGGATATGACAGCCAGTTATCTATTAAGTAGTATGTTATGTCTACACAATTTTCTTCTACATTCTGTCATCATTTTGTCTTCATGTTCTATCGCCATAGCATTTCCAAGGGTACCCAAGCCTTACATCAACTTTACAATACACTCCCTTTTTAATTTCTTCAATTATCTTTGAGTTATTCCACTTTATACTGTGTCCAGAGAGCAATCATCTCCACTGCCTCTGACAATCTCCCAATCATTTAATATTGTAAAACTCCTTGTAGAATACCACTGTAAAATTTTTACACTTAAATGCAGTGAGACATATCTCTTTCTTACAAAAATGTATAGATGGGGAAATATACTATCTTCCATAGATCTGGTAGCCAGCACATTTAACTAAGTGTCTTTCTGCTACAGAAACCTGAGGAAACTTCTCCACAGCTTGGTGCTTTGATTTCAAATGGACTGTGAAAGACTAGAAGTCTTGAGGATGATTACATACACAAATGCCATCTGCAACTTTGCAGTCATAGGGAAGTGTACTGACATCTACTTGTAGCTGATCAGGTATAAGATAATTTTTTGGAGAAAAAAAAGAAAACACTTTTTTAAAACTGTGTGTTATTTTTCATTCATTTTCTGGAGAACATAACCCCATTAGATGAGGGCATTTGTTCCACAACCTCAGAAGCTGTTAACCATTCCACAGACTTGTTCACCTGCTGCTTTACTGGAGTAAATCATCAATACAAACTGTTAGTGCCCATTCCTTGACATGGTTCCAAGGTAACTGGAACTGGTTTGATTTTGGTATCAGCACCAAAATCTTTAACATTCTGACCAAATTACTGACTCTTTCATATTGTACTAAAACCATCCCATGGAAAAGTTCCAACCAAAGTATACTATATAAAGTATAATGGGATGATGAGAATAACTAAGAATGTCATGGTTCACAATTTATAGTGAAGTCTGGCAGAGCAGCCTCCTACCTGTGAAGCAATGTCTCCTTATTCCCATCTACGGCATCAATAATGGATTCCTCACCAGCATAGGATGACATCATTAACTTTACAATCTCAGTTGCTCCTTGAGTGGCAGCAAAATGAAGTGCTGTGCATTTTTCATTCTGTAAATGGGAAAAGAAAACAACATTTAAATATTTAAAACCCAACAATCAAACCTCCAACCTATTAAACACACTAGTGATCTAGCCCAGGATTCGTAATTCCTAAATGCCTAAATTTCTATGCAAGTAATGAAACTTTAGTCTTTAACTAAAGTAGTGGAACTCTAAAGAAATCTTAGAGACCAGAAAAGACTAAAGAGATAGTTTTAAAGGATTACTACAAAGCCTCTTATTATTCTATGCCAAGTCCCTAAGATACAAGATAATTACACTCTTAACAACCTTTTGTAGTTGAATTAATAAACAGACACACAGAGCACCTTTTAATACGAGAGACGAAGCAAAGGAAAACTACAGAAAACCATAGGTAGACCAGTACAGATGAATAAGCAAACAAATGTGCCTATATAATACAGAAAACTAATTTTTTAAAATGTTTTTGACCTCCTTAAATGGAATCTTCCGTAGAAGCTGTTGTTAAATAAAATTTTCTGCAGGTTAAAAATAACTTTGTATAATGCTTTAGTAAAAGTATTATAAGCTAGACAGTCATAAAATTATTAAGCAATAAATAAATGTTTAGAACAATATTTGTGAAAACAGGATTTCATTTAGGTAGATGGGACAAACTAGCTTTGATACATGCCTGAGGGTTTTGACTTTCTCCTTTTTAGAACAGGAACATTTCAGTGAGTGCATTGGAATGGGCTTTTCCACAGTGCCAGAAGCATTCTCAAAACAGTCTTACCCATCACAAAATCAGCAGCATAATCATCTCATTCAAAAGCCGTGCATTCAAAGAATCAAACCAATAAAAGGCGGCTAAACCATGTTTATCTTTGCTCTCATGAGTTGATTGCAGCCTTGCAAACAATTTGATTAATGATAGATATTTTCAGAAATGTTTATTCATCATGAAGCTGGGCACAGGCCCTTACATCAACAGTATCACAGTAGCAGCAGTAGTACCATTAATTTGTGTTTGCTTACAAAGAAGATACTGTAAAGGCCAGGGCAAGGCTGAGGATAAAAAAGAATGATGAGAAAGGGTCAGATTGAAGATGCCATTTCTGGGAAGGGATGATAGCAGTTGCATAGTAAAGAGTTTGTGAAGAAGGCTGTACCATTCTCGAGTGCTCTCCCAGACTCTGTCTGGTTGTGACTCAAGGACTTCCGGAGCCAGAGGGAATATTATTGTATTCAGTAGTTGAGGACTGATTTTTCTTCTATGGATCTGCCCAAATGCATTTTCAATCCATGAAAACTTTTCATACCCACAACATCCTATGTAACTTGTGTAAATAAACCTGACATTTTGCCCAATCTGAAATTTTGAGATTGTTTTCATTTGCTGCTCCCTAGTTTTGCATTGGAAGAGACAATGAACAATGATTATCTGCTCATCTTTTTTTCATACCACTCAGAGATTCAGAGACACCTAGGCTTTATCAAAATTATATTCTGCCAGCTCCAAGTTTTACCTGTTTTAGATCAATTTGGGCTCCAAATTCAATGCACATTTTAATCATTTCAAGGTCCCCACTCTGAACCGCCAAATGAAGTGGACTGCACTTTCCATTATTGGTAAAATTGATGTGGGTTTTAGCAGAGTGACCCAGTTCTTCACCTGAGAGATGAACATAAATGGATTTTTTTTAAGTGAGAATGAGATAACAGAAGACATAAAGGCCTTCAAAACAAGTATATTAACTGTGGAATAACATTCTCCCCCCTCAAAATACAAACCTTTCTCATCTATAGTTAAACAACGGATAGACACATATTTAGGAATGTAGTTAAGGTGCTGCTGCAATCCTCCAAAAGCTACGAGCATGAATTGTCCATAGGAATAACTGCATTAACTTCTTGTAAGTTCAATCACAGTTGTAAGTGCTTGTTTTCACAGTTCTTTGAGAATTAAAGTAGTAAATTCTTAACACTACTATAAATAATAAATCCTACTGACTGCTTGGAAACAATGTATTTACCTTTTTTTAAAAGAATTTCCATACATGTTTTTGCACCTGAAAATGCAGCTGCATGGATAGGCATACATCCTGTTTTGTTTGGTTTACATATTTTCCCTCCGTTTTCAATCTGAAAAATAATGTCTGGATTTAGCTTAATGACATACAGAAAATTCTGACTAAGGAACATACTATTACAGGCATAGTCACCCCGGTAGCTGTCTCCTTTTTTCATGTTGTATACACATTGAGAGGTTTATATATAAACATCTTTTGCATGTTATATCCATGTATCTATATATACAAACGCTTCATTTTGTGTTCTCATGGCATTCAATATCAGTTTAAGTTTCTTCTTCAGTTTGCCATTCTGATATATTTATATGGTCTTAAAAGATTAAAGTTTCTTAGTAACCTATGGAAAGTAACTAGAATACTAGGTGTGTGATTAGCCTTCCTCCATTGAACAAAGACAGAACACAGGAACAGAATAACACTGCATCCAGGTAAACAGAATCATATTAAAAGAAGATTGATAATTATACCTACCAGGAGTGTCAGTGCTTCAGGATTATCCTTGTAACATGCTACAATTATAGGTGTGTTCCCTGCTTCACCTTCCAAATTAACATCTGTACTGCTATGCTGGACTAAAATCTAAATGGTTAAGAAAACATTCAGTCAACCATAAGCCAAACACAACAACAAAGGCCTATTCTATTATTTTTGTTGTTTATCACTCATAGCACTCTTGTGACTTGTTCTTTTTGCATGCCAACAGCTCAGAATGCATAGGCAGAGGAGGGACAAAATGCAGGAGAATGTAAAAATATACAGGTGAAAAATGCAGGTGAGGACAGACAAAGCAAAGTAAAATTCTTTACAGCAGACAGCTGGATAACTAGGTTAAACACTGCATATAGCAGCAGACTATTTTAAAGTTTTATTTAACAATTTCCCTAGTACTGGGAGAAAATCTTTTCTTTAGCAAACTGCAGATGGGGATTTTCAACTGAAGTTTCTTATAATGTCTTGTAATATTCCATTTTCCCTGCAAAGTGGCAATGTTGTAGATCCTGCTTGATTAGGCATCTACTGGACATTATATATGACTTGATGAAAACAAGGACCCTTCCAGTCCTAAATTCCTGCTTCAGTCTCTATATTAAGAGCTAACACTGAGCTATCAGTACCACGAAGTACCTCTATGACTGCTTCCAGCATTTTTTGAGAAGCAAACTATCTGGAAATGATAACAATCATACTGCACTGCATATTTGTTCCTCTATCTACATATTTATTTAATTGTCTCCCAGTAATTCCAATGAATTTTTCTGTACTGGAAGGACTGGCACATTTTAATCTCTCTCAGGCAATCTGACAACAGAAACCAAAGCAGAATTAGCTTGAATAAACAACAGAGTGTGGAAAAAATGACTGCACATATTTAGTCAAGAGCAGAATTGTAAAATAACCCAAATCCAGAACTTGATACAAAGCCCATTTTGAAAATGTCATTGTATTTCAGATTTTATTGTTCTTAATTCATAATAAATACAGATTTTGTAAAAGATGTGAGGACAGTAAAATATTTTAGCACTGAAAATCTCTAAAGGATTTTAAGTCTTGAATACAGGAATATGTTTTTCTTTCTTTTGTTTGAATCAAGGAGAAAAAGAGACAATTTTAAAGAGAAATGCAAATGACGTGGTGTTAAGGTTGTATTCACCTAGTAAATTCAGGAACTTTACAAATTCTAAAGTTCTATTCAAATGCTGCATATGGAGTGAAAACATTCTCATTGCACTTGGACAAATGACAAAAAAATCATGCTGCTTTAAATCTCAGTGCTGTCACTATTTTACAAGGTTCAAAATGGTCACACTAGTAATTTCTTCACAATACATTTTCGTGATTTTTAATTGTAGCTTTAGTTCTTCTATTATTTACACCATTATTAAAATGTTGGCTTTAAGACATGTGTTTTCTGATAAATTTTAATGTGGTTTTCATAAAAAAATACATTAGTTTCAAGAAAATGTGGATACTTCTATGACTCACTATACAGTTGTGAAAAAAAATAATAAGAATATAAACGTTTGAAATAACACACGCGTACATGAAATTTCAGTGTTAAAGAGCCTTTTTAAAGAAAATTCCCTGTGTTTGGAGAATTTAAAAGAATTCTCCATGAAACATAACTGCTGCTATCATAGCACAAATATCAGTATTTATATAAATCAGTAAGTTACTTTTTACTTGCTGTGCTAAGAAGACATGAACATTTCTATAAGCAACATATGATATACCCCCCACTCGCTAAACACAGCATATGAGGACATACAGCATATATAAACAAGTCTTGGTGTTCTGCATGCAGCTGCTGTTGAGCTACTTATCAAGCTTGTATATTTATGTGGACTTTAGACTTACCTTAACAATTTCATTATGCAGGGACTGTACGGCCATATGCAAAGGTGCCATCATATTGGAGTTGAGAATGTTTGGATTGGCTCCTCTGCTGAGAAGCAAACTAACACTTTCAACCTGGTTTTTCTTTGTGGCCCAGTGCAGTGGCGTATTTCCAGAAGAATCCATCACATTTAATACTAGGTCAAAGGAGAGAAAACAAAACAAAACCAAAACCAAAGCAAAACCATCAAATGTTCTGATCACACTGGAAAAAAAAAAAGTGTCTTCAATGGAGGTCTAGGTCTGTGCTACTGCATTTCTTTGAACGGAAAAAGAGAAATACTGCATGTCATGCAGTACACTGGGTTAGAAAGATGGACACTGTGAAACACCTGTCTATTTCTTGCCCATTATTATACACCTTTTTTCTCCCTGCCCCCCCCTCACCCCAAAAGTTACTTGATTTCCCTCTTTCCTTGTCTCTTTTCTTTCCTATCTTCTTTGACTTTGCAGCTATTGCTTTAGAGGCTGCACAGAACAAGTGAGTGTGAATAATTAAAATAAGAGATAATAAATAAGTGCTTGCAAATTTTAGGAAGATTAAAGATCGTATCTATTCTGATTCACTTAAGAACACAGAATTAAATCAGTTCACACCAGTTATAAAACTGGTCTCTTCTACACATATATTTTGAACTTTAAAATTGCAAACAAACTTCAACAAATATTCTAAAACATTAAGACAAAAATTATATACTGAAAAGAAAAAGAATATCTCAGTCAGAATAATCTAAAATTAGATTGGCCACCATTAGGTGAAAAAATGAGCTTTTCAGGGCTATTGTATGTTTGCTCAGTAGCCCATAGTCTATCGGTGGAGTCCTATGTAGTTCACAATGCCTATTAATAAAACTACTAAACAACACCTTTTACAGGGTGTTTTTCCATCATTCGAGGCTCCATGTTCTCCTACTTACCACTTCGTCCCTAAATTCCACTTCTTCCCTAAATTTCCTAAAAAAGTCAGGCCTACTGTACTTCACTGTAGGTTTTTTTTTCATATCTGAAGACTGTAAATCTGAGTCCCAAACAAAACAAAGTATGTCGATTCACTGCATTAGAGAGAAAACAGTCCTAACATAACAAGGGCAACCTAAATCACACCCAAGACACTGCAAACTGTGGCAGACAGTTTGAACTATATTTAAATCTATAAATGTAGAGAACATGTACCAGTTCTGCTTCAGTTGGGTAACAAACACTTTGAATATTGAACTTTTTTATTCTGTTAAATAAAATAGTTCATTAAATGTGTGTTACCTTCACAGGAAGAATCATCTATGATCAGTTGCATTAATTCTATTTGACCACCTTCTGCAGCATGATGCAGTGGGGTGGCATTTAATTCATCCACTTTGGTAAGTCCAGAACGATTCTTCTTAATGAAGCTTCGTAGCCTACAGGCACTTCCATCTGATATCACCTATTTTGGACACAAATATTCTCATTTTCTCATTCTTCTAATAGGCAAGTTGTTAGCAACACTATAATGTATTACTGTGGGCATGTCACAATAATTCCCTCCCAACTGTTTAGTTTCATGCAGAGGTACACAAATCCTGATCAGATTGAGTCAACAGTGAAACTCAGACTGATTTAATTGATTGCAAAGTTAGACCCAGATGAGAAACAGTGCAAAATTAACAAAAATGGAAATTATCTTGAATACATTATTTTGTCTTCTGTAGTGAGCTCAAGATCCTCCCTCCACCATGGAAAATCTCAAACAAGCAAATTCATCACTTACTGTTTTATACTCCCTCCGGCTGTGGCCACATCAAATGAATTCAACAGAGAGGAAAAATTAATAAACTTGATAAATTCCTTTTCCAGATCTTTCTACAGAGACTGATATTATGTCCTGCCTAGGCTTTCAAGTTCAGCCGTTGAGTTTCTGTGATGTTCCTTATGTCAGAGCAACCAATAGATTCTTTAATCTCAGCAATATCCTAAGAGCATCCCATGGGCTACTATCTCAGTCAGAAACAACCCAGCATCTTCACAGTGTAATATAATAAAACTCCCTCCAACAGCTCAGCCCACTGACACTTTGATACCTCCCTGGTACTGTGCTTTGCAATCAAAGTCCACTATGGAAACCCTGCTGATTCTTAATTTATTGTGTTCTCCAAATATTTTTGTCAGAGTGTTTCAAAACCCATACTTGAATATGAAGAAAAGAGATAGAAAAAAATGATTGCAGTAGAATGGGCAGGAATTTAAAAACAAGTTATTAAAAAATTAAAAGGGAACAAAAAAGAAAAACAGTACAACAAAATTGAGAGAAAAAAAAAAAGATAAAAATACATACCAAAAATAATCCAAACCTTCCCAAATATGTATAAGCAAGCAAAGGGTAAAAAACGGAAATCCCCTAAAATCACGGTTCTCTCCTCAGCTGCAAAAGAAAAGGAAAACTTTGCTCCCCTGGATCCCCTGAGCCACAAAGACTCAATAATTTTTGCTGTCATTAAGCAAATATACATTACAGGGCAGCCCATTCATACATTTACGCACGTGTTTAACTTCCTTCAGCTTAATAGTCCCATTGACCTCAGTGAGGTTATTCGTGTAAATAATGTTATAAATGTGGTTAAAGATTTAGAAGACTGGGGCCAAACACAGGGGTAGCATCTGCTTCAAAAGTGCAAATAGGAAAAGCTAATAGAAAACAGGTGATATCATTGTGGAAAGGGTATTTAAGATGACCCAACTGTCATAAAAATAAGAGGTCAATTACATACACAAATATCTATACATTTCATACACATAAAAAAGCTATTTAAGAAAACCTCATTACAGAGCCCAGTATCTTCTATTCATTCTAATATTCTAACTTAATTTTAATTGTCATGAATTTCCAATCTTTCTATTGATTTAGACCACATTTCACCACTCCTACATTGGAATTTTTTTGTCAATGCAAGACAAAATGTGGCTGAAATATGGCATGATGTTAATTTCTATCAACAAAAATAAGACTTTTCAGCCAATACTGCAGTGTTTCATTAACAAAATAGGAAAGGAAAAAGCCAGTTAGGTGTTCTCAGTACTTCTATTGATTCAAAACAGCAAAGCAAGCTATTTTAAACACCAGCAGCTCCTTTGCCCTTTGCCTGGACAGCTCTGTAGTGGTAGATCACCCACCAGAGTGACAAGCCGTGTTGTGCTGAAGAGGTGTTGCTCAAGACTACAGCTAGCACACAGAAAATAAGGCTGGAAATGACCTCAAGAGCTCTTTAAACTCATCCACATACTTTGCCATATTTGTTTAGCCTGCTCTTAAAAATCTCCAAAGTTACCCAAGTCATTCTGTACGCAACCTCTTCCTTTGCTTAATTATTCTTATCCTTAAAAAAGGCTTTTCATGTGTTTGGTCTATGTCTCCCCAGCTGCAATATAAATACATTACTTCTTATCCTATTCTTTATGGAACAGGGAAGATGTTATACCCTTTCCGGCAGCAATTTTGCATTTGTAGGTTGTGTTGCTGGT